>NC_048571.1:42572295-42872295 GCF_013265735.2 Oncorhynchus mykiss
TGCCTAGAGAGGACAGGCTGTGCTCACTCTGCTCCAGGGGAGAGATAGAGACAGAGCTGAATTTCCTATTACACTGTGACAAATACTCAGAACTAAGAGAATATTTATTTCCCAAAATTATAATTCAATACTGTAACGGCCGTTGGTGGTGGCAGAAGGTGAGGACCAATGCGCAGCGTGGTAAGTGTCCATCTTTTTAATAAAGTAAATGAACGCTGAACAAAAACAACAAATTGAACGAACGAAACAGTTCTGTCTGGTGCAGATACAAACACTCAACAGAAAACAATCACCCACGAAACACAAGTGGGTAAAGCTACCTAAGTATGATTCTCAATCAGAGAGAATGACACCTGCCTCTGATTGAGAACCATACCTGGCCAATTGCAAAACACAACATAGAAAAAGGAACATAGACAACCCACCCAACTCACGCCCTGACCATACTAAAACAAAGACATAACAAAATAACTAAGGTCAGAACGTGACAAATACAAAGAATTTGAAACTATAAAAGATGAAGAAAAAAAATCTAATATTTATTGGGTGAAAAGCTAAAATGTGCAGTTTTGGCAGCCAAATATGTGTCTTCCTGCCACAACCTGAGGGACAGCCAGTGAAAAGTGCAAAGTAATGTCGATAATATTTCCCATCTTGTTTTGTTTTGTCTTTCATACCACGTCATGTCATATATCTCAGTCATGTTGACACTGGTCTACTACCATTGCTTTAATGTATTGTTGTTCTCATTAATATTGTTGTTGTAGTTGTTGTTAATGGTAATCCCATGTCCACTACTACTATTATTGTTGGTGTTGGTCCCACCATTTTTTTTCGATATGTATACTTTGACAATGTAAGTAATAATGAACTTGCCATGTCAATAAAGTCAATGAGAGAGAGAGAGAGAGAGAGAGGGGGCAGGGAGGTGTCATGACGTTGGCCTCTTTGGGTATAGCAAGCCCCATCCCCCTCTCCCTGCCTCCCCCTTTCCTCCTTCAACTAGGTTGCTGTGGTCAGAGAGACGTCGTTCCTGAGGATCTCCTCATGGACACACAGTATAGAGAGAGTACATTTTCATAGAGGACAAAGGAAATCCTTCCACCTCACAGAACTTGTGGTACAAACAAATTTCATGTTCCGGAGAAAGTTTAAAAGATCGGTGAAGAATCCAGCTACGAACTGGTCCGTTTGTCACAACTTGGGGAAGCTCATGGGAGACGGTGTGGCCACATTACCATAATGCCGTTTAGCCTCAGATATGAGGTTTACATCTAATTGTTGTATAAGATGAATGAGTGAGTATGATACTGTTTGTAAAATTGTGTAATATGATTTTGGACTGTTTAATGAAGGAAAACTCAAAAAGGGGATTGGAGTTAACTAAATCAGAGGGCCGCTCCTGAGCCCAGTTTAGGGTCAGGCGTCCTGGGACAAGCCTTTTCTGCCTTCCGAATGAACCCCCCACTCGGGTTTTCGATCAGCAGACCGAGTTTACCTCAACTATGAGATTGCTAATGGTTGCAGACCATGTTTTTCTCCATTAGGGGAGACAAAGGTTGTAGACCATTGCTGAATCTTTTAATCTTTTATCGATGCAAACAGAATAATAACAAGTCTTTGATATGGATTACTAGTTTGCAGCTAGGAATTTGGTATCATTGAACGCCAAGAACGAAACATCCATTCTAATATGAAACGAATGAATGTCACTCTGAAGTATACACTATAACCACGACAGAGAGAGTGAGGGAGAGAGACGGACAATTCTACAAAAGAAACAAACTTTTCACCAGTGATCAAGACGACACACTGAGCGTAAATATATATATTGATTGCAATTGTTCCCGGATGAGTGAGCGTTCATGTGCAAAGGATTAGCATTTCAATTATTATAATTATCACTCTGTAGTGACTTCTTAGTCGACCCCCACTTCCCCCTTTGTCTAACAAGCCGCCATGCCGGTTCAGCCCACTAGGGTACATTCTCCTATCATTTCTTGTAACCACATTTACCTTGTTTGTTTGTTTGTTTATGCATTTCTGTGAATTTCTTAGTTAGTAATAAATCAATTATTTAAGACAATTGATGTATGGATGACTCATATGAAGACTGGGTATGTGCAGATAACCAACAATTTACGACGTTTGGAATGAGACTAACGTGAGGTAAAGTCAATAATTAATTAATTTGAAGACTTAATTGATCAGATAAAATGCATGCCATCATTTATTTAGCATTGGGCAACAAGTTGTGAGGAAACCTGATCCTCTTACAGACTCCAGGTTGCCTTCTCTCTTCCCTCCTCAACTCCCAACAGCCCCATGGCCCGCCATGGTCCCCCCCACCCTCACTGCCACTACCAGGGTAAGGCAACAGGCACTACCCGCCTCAGCAGCACCCTGAAGCTGGAGCTGTCCCCCTGCTGCCCTCCCCCATGGGGCTAGTCCATGTCCAGGGTCTTTCAGCTTTCACTGACACTGCTGGCCCAGAATGGTAAAACCCACTGATGATAGCTCGGTCAGCGGAGTGCGAATCAGGAAGAGGATCCCCTAACAGGGGAGGGACACTCCCTGGACTTGGCGTGCCTGGAATGCACCGGAGAGAGAGGAGGACACCACCAAAGTCTGTCCCTCCCCTCATCTGTGTGTGTAACCCAATCTGCCATCGTGTGCCGCAAGAGTAGAGGCTCTCCTTCTCAGTTCCCTCCTTCTTCTCCCTTTCCCCATCAATTTACCTATCTCCTATCCCTGTCCCTCGACCCAGAGCCTATCTGGTTTATCAGTCCAGATGGGAGGTGAAGATAGGATTTTTTGGGGGGGCCCTCATTACTGATCAGTAGTCATGATTGGATGAAGAGGACAGATTGACATAACGGCAAACACTTGACTTTTAATCCTCTTAACATTTCCAAATCTTACCCCCTAAATGATATTTTGAATCCGACTCATTATCGACCCTGGGCCCGCATCAGTAGGGAAGACAAGTGACGTGTCATCTGGCAGTGGCACGAGGAGTATCCGAGCACCAGCAGTCGTTCTCCAGGGTCCTAGAATAGAACACGACAATGGCACTTCACTGCGCTTTACAGAGCATTTGAAAAAGACACAGCTACTATATAAAGCACGTCTTTAGGGACTGATGCTCAACGCAGAGCGCATCAATCACTCTCCGGACGTCTAGGAAATGAGGGACCAGAGACGGAACGCTCAGAAGCACTGCTCTCATTCGAGAGACAACCTCTCACACACTGGAGGGAACAAACCTGTATTCCGGACGTTACTGTGTAAGCAAATGGATGAGTCCTCCACGATGCTCATTTGTTAGGGCTGTCAGAAGAGGACGGACCAGGCCAGGGTCCGCATGTGTTGAATCTGCCTGAGATGAACACTCTGCTGTTCCCCTGGCCTCTGGCTCCATGAAGATCAACATGCAGTGTAGTGTAGCACCGATTGCGTGTATTCCCATGGCGCTCTATGATGAAAGTGTGCTGAATTGAACTCACTCCGGCGTGTTTTGGAGCAGCTCGTCTTTACACCCCTCTGTTAGGCATGTGTCTGATAGCAAAAGACGGATGGGGCCTCTTAAGTGTGTGGGATGATCCTTCCCTTCCCTGAGCGAGCACCAGAACCCCTCCCTCTCTCTCCCTCTCTCTGCCTTGAGAGATGACCCTAGACTCCCTCATTGAGATGGAACTCTCAGAGGAACGTTGGAATACACGCTATACTGACATTCCATAGGCTAAGATTAGATCTGATGTGGTACTGTTGGTTCGTCTTGGTTTTTTATGATGTGGTGTATTTCATGACCAGTTGAGCCACTCATCTAGGGCCAAATATCCTATTGATATTACCAAGACCATAATCAAAGATTTATGCATGACAATGATTCATGCTTTTCTATCAGAATAAGATCGCACGTAGTAAGAATGTTTTCACGCGTATCCAGTGCTAATCGGAGAGCCTTTTTTTTGTCCTTGTAAACACACTCTTCTCATGTGTAACACCCTTTAGGACAAGTATTCCCTGGATTGATACTATTTGAAGCTGGAATCCTTCATGGTGAACCTGCCAGGTCCGTTTGGGATGTTACAACAAGCGCGCGTGATCGAACGGCAGAATATGTACCGCCATTTTTTATTTTAGCACACTGCTCGACACACCTCACCGCCACTTCATCCGCAAAACAAAAAAGGTGCTGGGGCAGACCGTGGTGCTGTTTCCCTTAATGCAGATTCCATCGTTGAAGCTTTCATCCAAAAATGAACGGGCTTCATTGCCAGGAACTGCAGATGGTGCAGTCAACATTGCTTTAATATGTTTATATGTGAAGGTGAGACTGCAGTGGGATATACATGGTGTG
Organism: Oncorhynchus mykiss; assembly: GCF_013265735.2. Taxonomy (NCBI): domain Eukaryota; kingdom Metazoa; phylum Chordata; class Actinopteri; order Salmoniformes; family Salmonidae; genus Oncorhynchus; species Oncorhynchus mykiss. Next base: position 42,576,659 of record NC_048571.1, read on the forward strand.
GCCAGCCTTTGTGTGGGCTTCCACCTCCATTACATCCCCCAGAAAGTACACACGGCCCCTTTTTGGTCTAGCCCCATGTTCTCACACAGCCCCTCTCTCTGTCTGTTTGCTTGCTAGACTGACTTGGCGTGTTTACTCTGAACGAACTCTACATAAAGTAGTCTTAAACGATCTCTGTGTAGAGTAGTCTGTTTGTCGCGTCCTATTTATTATCTAAACATAGCTTTTAGAAAATACTGTTTTACAGATGGCAGACAACTACGCAATAGAGTTGCGCTATCCCTGCACTGTGTATGCATTTACCAGCTGGTAAGGCCAGGACACCTATTGTTAGGTTCCCAGTCTGCCGGGGTGTTGATTATAATGCTACATTTAATCCATTCCTCATAATGGGATGCTGGGATTTTGACAATATGGACAAAATGTGTGGGCCAAAAGCCAAGCAAAAGGCATGTCATTGAGGACGGGCAGAGCAAGCCAATGTATAACAAACAGCGATAAACAGCAGGATTAGGATAAGTACAAAATGGATGACATTGTGTACAATAATGGCACAGGGGTAAACACAAAACAAAAGAGGGCATATTCCTTAGACAAATTCAAAATCTCCCCATTTCCCAGATGTTAAAACTCCAACCCCGTGGCCCCGTCTGCACCACAGCCCTCATACATACAGAGACTGGAGCCCGCTATACCGTATCCACGGCGACAGCTCCAGACTTTTGTGCCAAGGCGGTCACGCGTGACTGCAAGGGGGAGATGATGATTGCATGTTAGCGTGTGGTGTCTCCTCTGGACTGCAGGTCTAAGGTTGGCCTCCGCCCAGCTCCACCACAGATAACAGTCTGATAACAGTCTGAGGTAATCAAAACAGAACATGGCAGATGAGATCTCCCCTCTTCAGTCTGTCAGCTCTACCTAGAGTAGCCACTGATAAGGCCTATCCATCACGCTACCAACAGCAGCATCCCTGAGCTGTTTCTCTGAAGGAACCTGTCTGAAGGAGTCTGCTGCCTGCGTGTCTGCTTGCCTGTCTGCTTGCCTTTCTGATTCCCTGCCTTTCTGCTTCCCTGCCTGCCTGCTTCCCTGCCTGCTTCCCTGCCTGCTTCCCTGCCTGTCTGACTGTCTGCCTGCCTGCCTGTTTGCCTGTCTAACTGTCTGCTTCCCTGTGCCTGCCTGCTTGTCTGTCTACTTCTCTGCCTTTCTGCTTGCCTGTCTGCTTGCCTTTCTGCCTGCCTGTCTGCCTGCCTCAGATTCCTGTTCCATGAATAAGACTCAGAAGATAGATGGGAAGACAGGGAGACTAGGGGACTGGGAGACAGAGGTTGATGAGAGAGTGGGTGCAAGGGACAGATAGGCACATATAACTTATACAACCCAATACAACCTGCTAACCACTTTTTTACTATAGTATTACAGATGATTCTGACAAAGAACAAGAGTCATGCCATGCTAGTCTATCATGGCTTAAACCACTGCCATTCAATGATGCTTTTCTTTGGACAGACTTTCACCACATCAGTGCCAGTGTTAGTTGCTGTGGTTCGATCTATCAGCCCCCTGCATAAGCTACACTGTCAGCATGAGAGCGTTAAATGGAGGCTAGATATGAGTGTGTGCGCTCCGAATCCTATCCAAGAGATCTTACTCAAATACCCCTATCCCCTCTATGCAACAACAAAGGGACGCTCTGCCGATAATCTGTATTCCGTGCGGTGAGAGTGCAAGAGGGAGGGGAAACGCTTAGCAGATCCAAAGGGAGCCTCTTTGCTTTCTTGATGATGTTTTGGAGGAGAGTCTGCTTGCTTTTGTTTAAAGTGTGAGATAGCAAAGCGAGATGAAGAGTCCAACAATACCCTACATAACAAGGAGTGGCGTGCTGTGCTGTGACTTCAGAGATGAATTGAGATGGTGGTGGATGGATGGGAAGCTGGTTTTGACTATGGCTGGAAGGGATGTCTCGTCATGGTTAGTCCCTATAGACATACCGAAATAGAGGTCATTTGAGTCATGTCTTTGTTCTGTGGACAGGCCCCAGCCAGAGCAGAGAGGCTTAACCATAAACCGCTCATCCGCCCAACGACTGTCTTATCCCGTCACCCTCCTCATCCCGGCTGGGTTGGTCATAGGGAAGTAGCCCCCTTGCTCTGGTGGTATTGAAATGTAGTGAGCTCATTGTGGACAATCATCTTTTCCTGAACTGCGACCTACGTTTTGATCTCTATCTCACTTTCAAAAGTATCCACCAGGAGTCTTCATGTTTGCCGGGTCAAAGTTGATTTCCGTGCTTGGTCAGTGATTCGATTTGGTCACTCTGCAGTCGCGTTACCCTGCCTCGCCCTCTGTGTACTTTGTGAGATTGTTTTTGTAGCTGAGCCTGGAGGGTTGGTGAGAGCGGCTGAACTCTTGTCACCACTATAATGTCATCCAGCATCAGGGTCTCAGAGGCCTGGTGTGTTTGTGTAGCAGAGACGGTTTGAACCAACTACGGCTCGCATAATGAAAACGATGCAATCTGCTAGACTTAATGATGTCAGAGGTTGGGTAGTTGTGCAGTTCTTGAGTTATGCAGACAACGCTGGTTCGATTCTGAGTCAGCTGTATTTTTTTTGTTGAGTAGGTGGCATTGCAATGGGCGGAGCAGGGGACGGAGCAAGCCCAATTTTCCACGTAGTCTTGAATGAGGTTTGACGTGTTAGTTGGTGACAGGCTTTGCCAACCGGGACAAACCCAACCTTCTACTGAATGGCATGAATGGCTTTTACTTGTACTCTACCCAATTAGGGGAATTTTAGACTAAACACAGCTTTCGCTCATAAACATGGCTGGGTTGGGTCCCCTCCCTGAACACTCAAGTTAGGTTCTAGTTGGTGAAGTTGTTGATCCAAGAGAAATATACCAGAGAGCCAGTGTCCTAATTGAACCATAAGAGTGACCTATAGAATAGAGGTACTGTCTTGAAATGTGCCCTCACCTTCTTTTCATTATTCCTGGATATTGAACTGCTCACTGGCCCTCAACTCACAGAGGCAGTAGTTTCCAAGGACTTAGACATTAAGAGTAATTTTCTCTTCCTTGCCAAGGTTCGTTGTAATTTTTATGAATGTGCACTCAAAAACACTCAAACGTATCTTTTTGCATGGGAACAGACTACGTTATCCACAAGTCTAGCTTAGTTCCGGTACTTCATCCTCATCCTGGGCTGCTGGTTCTCTTGGACACACTGGAGGTTTGACACTAGCTAAATGGATTGGTGTCCCACTTCAGACTCCATTCTGTTGGAAACAGGAGGCTTACTATTCATTCTGGATGGCAATTCCCCTCCAACCTCCCCATGTGTTGAACATGCCATGTCTGTGTCACAAGCCAAGTGGATGTGCTCCAAGTGACATTATACGTAGCTGTCCATAACACTGGCCAGTTCTCAGGGTTACCAGTAAACCTAAACAACTGTTGCCTAAAACGAAAGAGACGAGAGAGAGAGAGAGAGTGTGTGTGTGTGAGAGAGAGAGAGAGAGAGATAGAGAGAGATTGTTCCAAGTCTCTGGAATCAAATCAAATGTTATTGGTCACATGTTTCGTCAACAACAGATGTAGACTAACAGTGAAACGCCCGGGCCCTTCCCAATAATGCAAATGTAGAAATAATAGAAAAGTAATAACAGGTAATAATAAATACACAATGAGTAACGATAACTTGGCTACATACATGGGTTCCCAGTACCGAGTCGATGTGCAGGGGTACGAAGTAATTGAGGTAGATATGTACATATAACTAGGAAGAAAGAGACGAGGCAACAGGATAGATAACAAACAGCAGCTGCAGTGTATGTGATGAGTCAAAAAAAAGGAAGTGCATAAAGGGTCAATGCAGATAGTCAGAGTAGCTATTTGGTTAACTATTTAACTAACTATTTAGCAGTCTTATGGCTTGGGGGTAGAAGCTGTTCGGGGTAATGTTAGTTCTAGACTTGGTGCATCTGTACCACTTGCCGTGTGGTAGCAGAGAAAACAGTCTATGACTTACGTGGCTGCAGTCTTTGATCATATGTAGGGCTTTCCTCTGACACCACCTGGTATAGAGGTCCTGGATGGCAGGGAGCTCAACCCCAGTGATGTACTGGGCAATACCCACTACCCTCTGTGGCGCCTTAAGGTCAGATGGCAAGCAGTTGCCATACCAAGCGGTGATGCAGCCAATCAAGATGCTCTCAATGGTGCAGCTGTAGAACTTTTTCAGGATCTGAGGGCCCATGCCAAATCTTTCCAGCCTCCTGAAGGGGAAGATGTGTCGTCGTGCCCTCTTCAGGACTGTGTTGGTGTGTGTGGACCATGATATATCCCTAGTGATATGGACAATGAAGAACATGAAGCTCTCGACCCACTCCACTACAGCCCCATCGATGTAAATGGGGGCATGCTCGGCCCTCCATTTCCTGTAGTCCATGATCAGCTCCTTTGTCTTGCTGACATTGAGTAAGAGGTTGTTGTCCAGTCACCACACTGTCAGGTCTCTGACCTCCTCCCTACAGGCTGTCTCATTGTCTTCTGTGATTAGGCCTACCACCGTCGTGTCGTCAGCACATTTAATGATGATTTTGGAGTTGTGCGCGGCCACGCAGTTGAGTACAGGAGGGGACTAAGCACGCACCCCTGAGGGGTCCCCATGTTGAGGGTAAGGGTGGCAGATGTGTTGTTGCCTACCCTCACCACCTGGGGGCTGTCCAGGATCCAGTTGCAGATGGAGGTGTTTAGTCCCCTCTTAGGTGTCTGGAATGGCAGGCAAGCCCAGCCGGACTCATTACAGAGAGACACAAATATAAAATAAATGGATGCTAGGTCGTGGGAAGTCTTGGTTGTCAGAACCGTTGTTGTATAACATGCAAGTTGTTCTGCATTGACCTGACTGTGATACCAAACAGACACACCGAGACCATTTCAGGAGATTACTGAGTGATATCTTCAGATTATATGATGGAGGTTATGGAGGTTTTTAACACTCAGGAATATGTGTGTGCACGCTGTTAGTGAACAGCATTCTTACCAGTATTTGAGTTTGCATCAATATAACATAAAAAAGCCCCATCAAGATCCGTCAGTTGAAGCTAGAGATATTTTTTGCATGGGCTGCGTCTCAATCCACCTCATCCGTCTATGTCGGGCCTTCCGCATCTGCGGTGGAAGGTGCCTGAGTTACATCGGTGTTTGTCAGACCATGAGACATCCCAAAAATCGGTCTTCTCTGAACGGTGTTCTCTGTTTTGCTCTACGACCCCCACAAGTGTCATGGGACTTGTCTGAAGTGGTAACGCTGATGTGCCAACTTCCGTCTGTAGCGTCCGCACCGTTTGAGCTACAAACTAATATGACCTCACTAAAGGGGAGACTCTCGTGAACCCGATGGTCCATTTAGCTCTACGACCCCCACAAGTGTCACGGGACTCATCTGAAGGTAACCCATACAAACTAATGGAAGTATGGAGGTAGTTTTGTGCCAAGAAAAATAAGGGCTTAAATATGTGAGCTTTCTTATACAGTATCTCCTAGATATAGGACAGACACTTCAAAACCTTATGCCTTATGAATTGTTTTTTTTTACTCTCTTTTTTTGCCATTTATGAACGTGTTATTCCAATGCATTTCTATCGGCTACAGTAGTAAATGCCAAATTCAATATTTCATCAAACGGCTTAGCCTTTTAGAGGTTAAACAGATAAGGATGTGGTGAACAGAAATGATCCCAGCTCTGATTGTTGTCAGCTCGCCCTACTGTACTCATAACGCTGCACTATGACAGCGTGCCTTTGGGGGTTGTAACTACATTGTTTTTATTGGCTACGTTGATGCCGACGAATGTGATCAAACAGAGGACGATGACATTGATGATGATAAAGCAAATTAATACGATGTTGATGATGACAGCGATGATTAAACAACAACAGGGGGATATTGTACAGGGAGGGAGGGAGGGAGGGAGGGAGGGAGGGAGGGAGGGAGGGAACACGCACTGTGAAGGTAAAGAGATGGGGGAAATGGGGGGATAAAATTAGTCTTGGTTTTTCTTATCTCAGAGAGGGATATGAGATATCCAGTCATACAGTACTAATCACAGTGCACATTGCTAATCCACGTGGAGTCCCTGGTGGAGCTCTGGGAGCCTGAGAGAACAGCACAGTGCTGTTTGATTTATCACCCATTCATCACTGGATTGTTATTGGATGTGAAATTCAATTAAACCCAGGCCGCATGCTCCTGACTGAGTAATTATCACAGTATTTCCCGTGCGAAGCAAGCGGAGAAACAGAGCGACGGCACCATCTCAGCTCACTGACTCAGTGACTTGGACATTGGCTGCTGAATGACTGTCAGCCTGAAAAAAAGGTAACGTCTGTTAGTCTAAGCACTCGGAAGCCGAGTTAGCATAATTAGCATTCTCATAGACTTAACATGGCGGTTTAGCTAGTTTGTTTTGTGGCACAACAGATTGCAAATGTCAGCGCTGCTTCTGTCTTTTGTCATTGATATTCTGTGTGTAACATCATCGCATTTTCAAGTATTTAGATGCAGTCTAATATGCTAACTACCTAATCCCATGTTACGTTGATGGGAATGCTAATTATGCTAACTCGGCTTCTGAGTGCTTGTACTACATGAAAACAAACATTTGAATTTTTTTTCTAGAATTTTCACCAACTTAGAATTAACACATAGTATCTTTCAAATCATTTGCATGTTATTCATAGTTGATGAGGGTTTTTCTTGTTTGTGAATGGGCTGGAAGGAGGTACACAAGTGCGTTCATCATGTGGGCGGGGCAACATGGGGTCAATGCGTACATGCACTGCTACTGAGTGCATCTCCTTTGTTCTTTTCTTGCTGTTGGTCAATTGATCTTAGTCCCTGATTATCTGTCAAATGTTGCATCCAACCGCATATTCCTTTTCATTCAACACGGTATACCTTGGGAGTTGAACCACGGAAACCAGCGTACTCCTATTTCCTCCCTCCTGTGTGTGCACTGTGCAGTGGTTTGTCCTGGCCTAATGCTGTTGTTTTGGCCAGTGGGTGGGTGTTCTCTTCTCGGTGTAGTTTTCTAACTCTGTCTCGCTCACATCGGTTTAACACATGAGGATATGTGGTGCTGGCTCACTCAGTCCTGGCCTCCGTTTGTGGCCACACAGGCTGTTTGTTACCACATGTTATGATGTAAAAACACCCAGTCATAAAAGAGCTCCACCACCAATAAAGAATAATGTCACTGGGCATCACACCAGTCATTTAGTATGTGTTGGACATCTAATTGAGGCGGTCCATTAAAAAAAAGGCTTGCGAAATGCATATGGGAGAGGAGGGGTGATAAGTTGTGGCCTAACTGTCTGGAACTTAGTTCTCATCCAAATCATCTACGTTTCAGCTTGGTTTTCGGGTTTATTTTTGGGTAATGTTAGCAGTCACAAAGGCAATTTGTGGGTCTTTCAATCAGTGTAAAATGATGCTTTTGCATGTGCATGCGTGTGTGCCTGTCCATCAGTCCGTCAGTCCATCCTTTTGATTGTATGTGTGTTAGTATGCCCGTGTCTTTGTTGTTATGGGCGCTCACTCCTTCACTATGTCTCTTTGCATCGCATGCCTGGCTCTCCAACTATCTGTCTGCTTTGGCTATGGCTCGACTGTTTTCTCCCCAGGCTCACGCTCCTGAGATAAGGCCAGTGTGGAGATAACGAACACACATAGGCCCAGACCCACCCTCCTCACCCAATCATCCCCAGAGAGTCGACACATTGATGGCCTCATTCCAGAACCTGATTTAGAGAGGCTCACACTATATAATGACCCCTTAAACACAGACAATCACAATCTGTATCAATGACCAATTCATTTGTAATAAGATAGCACCGTCGGAGAAGGGCAACATCTCATGAGTTCCAACCAAACTTTGCTATAAGTGACCGACATTGGATAAAAGTAGAGATATGAATGTTATATAAAATGTTATATCATACACTACAGTTGAGGAACAATGGAAAAGTCATTCTACTTTAAAAGTTGATAAACTTGTAAGCCCACTTTTGAGAAAATGGCCCTTTAATTTTTTGGAACACCTACTGGAAAGCCCTTCTTTGTCTAAAACCCATTCAGCATTGTTCACACCCTCCTGAGCCTTAGCTCCACCCATATCTTTAAGGATTCATATGTGAGGCCATGTGCTAAAGGGAGTGAGTACGGTAGAGTGCTAAACAACCAAAGATTTCAAGACATTGCCCAGCAATGCTGAACTCCCAAACGAGCTCAATGCCTTTTATGCCTATTTCGAGGAATATAATGCTGTGCCTTGTGTGAAAACCCCTGTTTTTCCGGATTACTGTTTGATCTCTCTCTTCGTGACCAATGTGTGCTAAACATTTAATAATCACGGAATCAGACAGAATACCAGTGCTCGTTCTCAAAGCATGCGCAGACCAGTTGGCAAGCGTCTGCAACTGGATCTTGGACTTTCTGACAGGCCGGCCCAAGGTGGTGAGTTTAGGCAACAACACCTCTGCCGCTCTGACCCTCAACACGGGGGGCCCTCGGGTGTGTGCTTAATCCCCTCCTGTACTCCCTGTTCACCCACAACTGAGTGGCCACGCACAAATCCAACAACATCATCAAGTTTGCTGAAGACACAACTGTGGTATCAATGATGGCGATGAGTAAGCCTACAGGGATGAGGTCAGAGACTTAGCAGTGTGGTGCCAGGACAACAACTCCCTCAACTTCAGTAAGATCAAGGAGCTGATCATGGACTATAGGAGAAAGAGGGGAGAGCACGCCCCCCCCCCCCCCCCCCCCATCCATATCGATGGGGGTGTTGTGGAGTGGGTCGTATGCTTCAAGTTCCTTAGTGTCCACATCACTAAGAACTTAACATGGTCCACACACCCGCACAGTCGTGAAGAGGGCGTGGCAGCTTCTCTTCCCCCTCAGGAGGCTGAAGAGATTTTTCATGGGCCCTCGGATCCTCAGAAAGTTATACAGCTGCACCATCGAGAGCATCTTGACTGGCTGTATCATCGCTTGGTATGGCAAATGCACCGTCCTTGACCGCAAAGCGCTACAGAGAGTTGTGAGGACAGCCCAGTACTTCACTGGGGCCGAGCTCCCTGCCATCCAGGACCTCTATATCAGGCTGTGTCAGAGGAAGGCCCGAGAAGTTGCCAAAGACAAAAGCCACCCAAACAATAGACTGTTCACTCTACTACCGTCCCCCAAACGGTACCAGTACCATAGGACGGCTAAATAGCCAGACTGCTAAATAAATTGTACCCAAACTATCTGCACTGACTCTGTCTTGCACTGTCCCTATGCACACTCACTAGACTATATATACAGTACACCATATACACACATACATTGACACTCCAACATAAAACCCAGACACATTGAAATACACTACATATGCACACACACACACGCATACCGACACAACACTGTCACGACTTCCGCCGAGGTCGGTCCCTCTCCGGCGGTCGACGTCACTGGTCTTCTAGCCATCACTGATCCATCTTTCATTTTCCATTGGTTTTGTCTTTATTTTCTGCACACCTGGTTTTCATTGTCCAATTACATGTTCATGTGTTTAACCCTCTGTTTCCCCCACGTTCAGTTCGGTTCAAGACGGCTGGTGCTGTGTTCACCCGTACGTAAATATTACCGTTGGTTTTGGTCAAGTGTATTTGTTTACCTTCTGCCTTTATTGTTTGAGTCAAGTACGTTGCTCACTCATTTTGCTCTCCTGCGCCAGACTTCATGCATCCGCTACACTCATCTTCTGACAAACACAAACACACCTACATACACATTACACACACACACACACACACACACACACACACACACTTCTACACGCATAATTTGTTGCTGCTACTACGTTCTTTATTTTACTCTTATTATCTCTCCTGATGCCTAGTCACTTTACCCTGCCTTCATGTACATATCTACCTCAAATACCTTATTATTATCTATCCTGATGCCTAGTCACTTTAACCCTGCCTTCTTGTTTAGTGTACAAATCTTCCTCAAATACCTTGTACCTCTGCACATTGATTCACAAAATAGCTCCATTCTTGTGTATTCTATTTTATTTCTCTTACTATTTTATTTGTATTATTATTAAACTCTGCATTACTGGAAAGGGCTCGTTAGCAAGTATTTCAGGGTAAAGTCTGCACCAGTTGTTTCTGGTGCATGAGACAAATAAAATAGTATTTTATTTGTGCAGACATGGGCTGAGGCTACAGGCCAAGGAGGGATAGATCTGCCAGGCACACCAACACACAGGGAATAAAGGGAAGGGTGTTACAGGGAATTTGTTACAGTAGTACATTCTATCAAGAGCTGGCATATTTCTTACATTTATAGACTATCCATCTTGGTGCTATTTTTGTTTCCTTTGTGGTACAGTGCATTCGAAAAGTATTCAGACCCCTAGACTTTTCCCACATTTCGTTACAGGACAATGACACTAAGCATGTGGGAAAAGTCAAGGGGTCTGAATACTTTTCAAGTCAATGTACAACAAAGGAAACAAAAATAGCACCAAGATGGAGAGTCTAAAATGGATTAAATAGTTTTTTCCCCCTCATAAATCTACACACAATACCCCATAAAGGAAAAGCAAAAACAGGTTGAAAAACAAAAGTAGAAAAAAAAGGAAATATCACATTTACATAAGTATTCAGACCCTCTACTCAGTACTTTGTTGAAGCACCTTAGGCAGCGATTACAGCAGCGAGTCTTCTTGGGTATGACGCTATCAGCTTTGCACACCTGTATTTGGGGAGTTTCTCCCATTCTTCTCTGCAGATCCTCTCAAGCTCTGTCAGGTTGGATGGGGAGCGTTGTTGCACAGCTATTTTCAGGTCTCTCCAGAGATGTTCGATCGGGTTCAAGTCCAGGCTCTGGCTGGGCCACTCAAGGGCATTCAGAGACTTGTCCCGAAGCCACTCCTGCATTGTCTTGGCTGTGTGCTTGGGGTCATTGTCTTGTTGGAATGTGAACCTACGCTCCTGTCTGAGGTCCTGAGCGCTCTGGAGCATGTTTTTATCAAGGATCTCTCTGTACTTTGCTCCGTTCATCTTTCCCTCGAAAAACATCCCCACAGCATGATGCTGCCACCACCGTAGGGATGGTGCCAGGTTTGCTCCAGGGAGTTCAATCTTGGTTTCATCAGACCAGAGAATCTTGTTTCTCATGGTCTGAGAGTCCTTTAGGTGCCTACAAGATATACTGCCTACTTCATGTCTCCCTGCAGACCATTCTACAACCCCTCAGACTCGAGAGCCCTCCGGGGCCTCCAGGAGGAACAGACATGACTAACCCAATAAGTCTGGTTACTGGAGCAGTCAAAGGTCAGCAGCTTTAACATACCTCTAACAGACAGATAAACAATATAATAAGAGGATATGCTTCCTCTGTATCATCCAGACTGGAGATAGCCCTCCCAGCTAGCACATAATGTTCTGAGAACCATATGTTTCTTAGAGCTCGGTGCGAGCGTGGTTGTCCTAATGGTTAATTTGGCATACAACCTATCCACAACTTTCTGGAAATGGTGTAGGATAGTTGCTTGCCTTTGGAACATTCTCAGCACATTTTAAAGAACTTGACAAAAATATATATGTTTTCTTGAACGTTTCCTAAAAGTTGAAATATGATTACATTTAGTTTCAAATTTGGTAATGTTCTAGGAATTTGTTCTCAAACTGGTTTGACATTGGGAATGTTCTCAAATAGAATTTCAGCACTCCAGCATAACGTTTCCTACAGGTTTCCCCATGGTTCTATTTAAAGTCATGTTCTCAAATTGTTCTGAGACAATTTTTAAAAAATCCATAAAAACCCACAAGAATTCTTTGACGTTCAGAGAACACTCTAAGAATGTTATTTGAAAAACATATAAATTGTGTTCTCAGAATCAAAACTCTTTCTATCCTCAATCTTGTTAATTATGTTCAGGTTGTGTTGGAGGCGCCCACTAATAGGCAACACCTGATCATAATGAGTTCTTGTTTCCTTTGAAATGGGGTCTGTTTGAATAGACTAAAATTAACAGCTTTGCACGAGTAAAAAAAAAACATGGAACGCTAGCTCCATCTTGGTGGCTCAGTGGACTAATTCCATGGATCGAGAACAGAAGGTCATAGGTTTAAATCTCACTGATGCCATGCTACCACAAAAAAATTGAAAATTAATTTCCATGGAGTTCACAACAGTTAACCTAAGCTAGAAGTGTTATTAAAAGTCTTATTGAACATGTCCTCAAAACGTTATTTGATTATCTTTCAGGGAACCATAGTAAAACGTTCTCAGAACCTCCCTGCAAACTGTTCCTAGAACAGGTGAAATTTTCCATTCTGTTCTCAGAACGTTTTTTAAAAAGTTCAGTTTTACCGGTCCACAAACGTATGGCTTCGTCCCCAGAACCAATGGGAAACCAAAAACAACTTCAATGGAATCAAATGTGCTAGCTCGGCTTGATCTGTGTGGGTGGATCCCTGCGTTGGCTAACTCAAGATGTCACTGCTGTTTGAGCTCATGAGATTCAAACATTGCGATAGAAGTTGCTACTGGCGTCTCTGTCTGCCTCTGTTATATGGCTGGTCTTCCAAATCTACATCAACACTCCATCAAGAATGCTTAAGAAGTGTTAACCAACTGGAGAATCCACATTGGATGTGTAACTCATAAGAGGAGGTTATGCCAGCCATTTACAGCCTCTCACATAAGACATATCATATCTGAGCGAAAACTAATTTCCACCATCCCATAAAATACTTGCAAATCATAACTTGCATCTCATAAACCACCCATGAGATTCTGACCTCACCTCAAAGCGAGTTTGTTCTACATTTGTCAACAAGGCGACACCCATAAACTTTTCCTTAGCTAACACTTCTTTTAGCATGACCAATGCTTACTGCTTGTTTCAGTCCCCACAGCCTTTTTTAAGGCTGCATAATTGAATAGACCGCAGCATAAAAACCCATTGGCTTTATTGTCCTAATTCAATTGCCTTAATGTTATTTGCCAGGGGAAAACACAGTACCGGGCCTGTCCAAAACATTATTCTTCCACTTCTTCCACGTATTCAGCACAGCTACTTTTTGCCCTCAACTTTATATCATGAAATAGAAAGTTTGTCATTATTTATAGAGATGTCAAGATCCCTGTGTGCAGCGCGAATGACACACTCTGGTGTCATCACCTGAGGACGGACTGATACGAGCAGTGTGGAGATGAAATTGAGAGTACATTTTCCTCTTGAGGCTTGAAAACCAATCAAGGGGAGCTTTGAAATTGTTTCACTCCATCTCCTCGTCCGCTCCATGTGTCTGAAAATAAAACAGAGAGGCTTGTTCAAATCAAGGGCCCTATGTAAACATACCCCTAGGAGGCCGAGACAATCACAGATCAACTCAGCGCAAAGTCAAAGTTCACCAGAAACATGTTCCTCATTTTGAAGGAATACTCCTGGGTTTAGAATGGAGCCCTAGAAGACAGGCGTCCTTTTATCATGGAACCAAGGAATGCAGCAGGGCCTGACATCATTGACATTCTGATCAGCTAAAGCAGCCTGTGATTATCCTCTTGATTCCCCAAGAGAGATACTGTCTGTCTGTCTGTCTGTCACTCCATCCAACATACAGACAGGCTGCTCTTGGATCTCTGGACAGATAATGACACGCAGAACCATCTTTTTTTAATACAGCACATACAGTTGAAGTCGTAAATTTACATACACTTTAGCCAAATACATTTACATTCAGTTATTCACAATTCCTGACATTTAATCCTAGTACAAATTCCCTGTCTTAGGTCAGTTAGGATCACCACTTTATTTTAAGAATGTGAAATGTCAGAATAATAATAGAGAGAATTATTTATTTCAGCTTTAATATCTTTCATCACATTCCCAGTGGGTCAGAAGTTTACATACACTCAATTAGTATTTGGTAGCATTGCCTTTAAATTGTTTAACATAGGGCAAACGTTTCAGGTAGCCTTCCACAAGCTTCCCACAATAAGTTGGGTGGATTTTGGCCCATTCCTCCTGACAGAGCTAGTGTAACTGAGTCAGGTTTGTAGGCGTCCTTGCTTTTTGAGGTCTGCCCACTGTCATGATCGTTGAATGAGGAGGACCAAAGCGCAGCGTGGTGAGCGTACATATTCCTTTATTTCGGATGACGCTGACAAAAACAATAACCATACAAACAACTGTGAAGCCTAACGGCTATAATGCTACAAACAAAGACAACTTCCCACACCCACAGATGGGAAAAAGGGTGCCTAAGTATGGTTCCCAATCAGAGACAACGATAGACAGCTGTCCCTGATTGAGAACCATACACAAAGAAATAGAAAACATAGAACACAAAACATAGAATGCCCACCCCAACTCACACCCTGACCAAACCAAAATAGAGACATAAAAAGGATCTCTAAAGTCAGGGCGTGACACCCACACATTTTCTATAGGATTGAGGTTTTTTTATGGCAGTTTTGGAGCAATGGCTTCTTCCTTGCTGAGCGGCCTTTCATGTTATTTCGTTATAGGACTTGTTTTTACTGTGGATATAGATAATTTTGTACCTGTTTCCTCCAGCATGTTCACAAGGTCCTTTGCTGTTGTTCTGGGATTGATTTGCACTTTTCGCACCAAAGTACATTCATCTCTAGGAGACAGAACGCGTCTCCATCCTGAGCGGTATGACGGCTGCGTGGTCCCATGGTGTTTATACTTGCGTACTATTGTTTGTACAGATGAACGTGGTACCTTCAGGTGTTTGGAAATTTCTCTCAAGGATGAACCAGACTTGTGGAGGTCTACAATTTTTTGGGGATTTCCCCATGATGTCAAGCAAAGAGGCACTGTGTTTGAAGGTAGGCCTTGAAATACATCCACAGGTACACCTCCAATTGACTCAAATTATGTCAATTAGCCTATCAGAAGCTTCTAAAGCCATGACATAATTTTCAGAAATGTTCCAAGCTGTTTAAAGGCACAGTCAACTTAGTGTATGTAAACTTCTGACCCACTGGAATTGTGATACAGTGAATTATAAGTTAAATAATCTGTCTGGT
This sequence comes from Oncorhynchus mykiss, assembly GCF_013265735.2. Classification (NCBI taxonomy): domain Eukaryota; kingdom Metazoa; phylum Chordata; class Actinopteri; order Salmoniformes; family Salmonidae; genus Oncorhynchus; species Oncorhynchus mykiss. Next base: position 42,591,782 of record NC_048571.1, read on the forward strand.
AACAATTGTTGGAAAAACTACTTGCCATGCACAAAGTAACCGACTTGCCAAAACTATAGTTTGTAAACAAGGAATTTGTGGAGTGGTTGAAAAACGAGTTTTAATGACTCCAACCAAAGTGTATGTAAACCTCCGACTTCAACTGTAGCTATCTATGTCTATGTTACCGTGTAATAATGGTATTCCAAGGGACATGATGTTCCGGTAGGACTTTTGATAATAAATCAATAAGGTAAAAAACTGACACCTTGTGGTTCCAAATAATATTGAGTCCTGTAGTGTTATTATGAGAATTCGCTGAAAGATCGGTCAGCTCTTGAGCCAAGTGACAATTATTTTATTCTCTGCACCAAAAAAATGAAGCCATCCTGCAGATCCAGATAAACATGATAGTTTTGAGGTTTGTGTTTGACCTGCGATCCGAGGGTGCTGCCTCCGATGACATGGCAACAGCTGATGCTGTTATTCTCTCTGCTCACGAGGACGGTGTGCATGATGTGTCTGCTTTGAAGCGTAAGGGGTAAGCATGGTCAGTATGTCGAGGTCCCTGTAATCAGAGACCCGGGGTGTGCAGGGGGAGGAGGCAGTGGGGTTGTAAACACTTACGAAGAAAATCACTCTCCCTTCTCTGCCCAAGACTCACGCCAACAATGCCGACCCTCTATATGGAGGATAGACTATGTGGAGGAGGGACATTTCCACCATTTAAAAGTTGTAGGAAATCCATTATGGTTACAATATCTGTGACTGTAATTATTTACTGTCAATAATTCATTGTGTTTTACGCCAAACCAGAGGTACTGTCCGAAGTAGCTTACATGCGTGTTGACTTGAGAATGTTTGGGATTAAGTAAGGGGTAAGTAGGTTGTATAAATAACTGGAGTGTTGATGGATTTGATACAGGTGCAGGTGAATGTGTGTGTGTCCATGAGCGTGTGTGCATGTCTGTGTGCATGTACCTGTGTGTTCTCCTGAACCTCGGTGTCTAGGGGTGTGTCACCAACATTGAATCATTCTGACACAGGTTGACAGTTCCCTTAGCATGGTGATATATTCTACCACACGTGCAGAGGATTGAAAAGCGTTTAAACCATGGGCCACATTTCCCCCTCTGAAAGTGTCAGAAGTTTGGTCTCTGTGAGGAAGTTCTGTCTCTACTAATCAAAGTCAGAGTGGGCGGTGGAGAGCAAATGGTATAGAGATTGCTCCTGCTTTTCAGTTATTCTGGCCTGGCACAGGAATGAAAAACACTTACACTTTTCTAATTTCCTTAGATAAATACATATGGCTACACACATGTTATTTCCTGATACCTAAGGATTTCATGTGAAACCCAGTTGTTCTATAAATCCCCCATTTAATGTGCTGATCCCACTCAGGACCTCGGGAAAGTGAACTTATTTACGACACATGGATTGGCAGCTCAGTGCCTGTGTTCCAGACTGGTTCATTAACTAAAGGCATTGGATACAGACTCAGGTAAAAGGTCATATCCTCTGTGGTCATTTGATGCCGTTGACGTGGCTAAAGGCCCCGCTCCACCGGACCTACGCTCCGGTGATATTTGCTGCCTGGTTTGTTTGGTCTGGAAGGCCTCTATATTGAGACCAGGCGGGGGAAATGAGAGCCCAATAACCTCTTAAGAGTTCAGACTGGGAGAGGAATGGAATTCAACCTACACTGGAACGGACTGCAAATCTGTTACAATAGTTTCTGGAGTGGATTACAGTTACATAAAAGTATATCCTTTTTTTAAATGATTGTATATGAATTATCTTTCATATTTCTTCCCAAATCTACAATTGAACGAAAACATAATGAGTAACGTTGTTTTATGATGGTGTTCTTATGTCAAACACTGCAATAGTTTGAAACCAGTCTTTAATTTACTGCCCTGTAAAGTCAGCTTTAGGCCTACTATGCATACAAACAGTACAGTATGACTTCTCTCCTCCTGTAGCACGCTCCACCACACAATAGTGTACATTTAACTCTGAAAGTGTAAAATGTACACTATTTACGGTCAACTTATGAGTCCTGCTGTAGTTAAAATAACACTTGAAAGTGTTAAAGATTTAACTATGTTGCAGTGCTCTCCATTTAACTCTTAAAGCGTTCAAAGGAACTCAATTGTGGTGTTCGCATAGCTCTACTGTAGGATAAAACACCTACAGTGGTAAACATAACACTTGCTTTAGTGTTCATCTTGAACAAATATAAATTAAACAAGGTTTTCATCACAATTGATGATTATTGCTTTGAAGTGAACAAATTGGAAGGACACATTTTACGTTGATGAGCTGATTGCTGATGAGCTTGTCCTGGGGCTGGCTGCTGACGGGCTGGTCCTGGGGCTGGTTGAGAGTCAATCTCATCCTATTCTTCCAACTCACTGTCAGACTCCGAATTGACCGATACATGATCCTCATATTCAGAAAATTTTTAATCTTCCAAAGTGGAAGACGGTCCTTCCAGACTAGCTTCTCTCTCTGCAAGAAAAATGTGAAGGCCTTCTGAACAGAGATGATTTTTGCCATACTGATTGATTGTGGTAAGGAGCCACACATGCAAAGCTGTGGTAGAGTGTAGGAAAACACCATTTTTTTTACAACGTATAGAAATAATGTATAGAAATTATGTATTGTAATCGCATCGTGCAGGTTACCGCAAAACATTGTGTACTTTCACACATTACAAAAGGTAAAGAGTTCAAGAAAAGCAGGAGCCAGGCAGACAGGCAGGGAGACAGACAGGTTATTGGTGCTATGTTGAAACAGCAGGCCCAGGGAGGAGGAAGACAGAGTGAAGGCACACAGCACATTTTTTTGTTTAATTTTTACTTGTTTTCACCTACACACACACTTTTTTTGCACTATTGGTTAGTGCCTCTAAGTAAGCATTTCACTGTAAGGTCTACCTACACCTGTTGTATTTGGCGCACGTGACAAATAAACTTTGATTTGATTTGATTTTCCACACTTTTATTACCCTCGAACACCACATATGTAATATAAATGTGAAGGGGGGTGCACAGTGTTATTCATTGTACCATTTTTCTCTTAGTAAACATTTGAAAATGGGTCCCACAGACCCGAACGCCACACAAGGGCCAAGGATGGATTGAAATGTACAGAATGGTTACCTAGCGGAAAATGGGGGAGGGTCATGCTGTTTCAATTCCAATCAAGGGGAGGATTTAGTTCTTTTAATATAGTCCAGGGGAGGGTCCTGCAATTTGTAATTGAGGGAATTTCAATATTTCTCAGTGTTTTGGAATTAGTTGCTTATTAGGTTACATATCAATGTGTGCCTGATGCAGACCCTTATTACTGATTCTCCACTGGGTATCTGGTGCGATCTCACGTGCATATGATCCATAGCCTATAGGCTACGACGTGCATTAGCGGTGAAGCATGCAGGCTAGCATATAACCTACGTTCGGTTCAGTTTGAGAAGGAGAGCGCTAAGGTGAGGAGGACCGGAGGTCAACTTTGATAGCTTGCTACTACTACAAGTTACTATGAGTTATTGACCTCACGATAAGCAAGATTCAAGTAACTTACATTGTGGTGCTGAAACCTGAAGCAGCAAACCTGCGCCGCAGTCAATCGGAAATGGACAGCTCATGGTGCTGAACGTAGGTAAATTCGAGTAGGCATAATTCATATTAACCGTCTTCATTTTAATTATACTTCACAAACAACAAAATGGCTTTGTGTTGGAGCCTATTTCTTCCTTTTTAAGAAATAAGATTAGAGTTGGCTGCTATATTCCTAGATTTCTTTTCGCTCGATTCCTCCATGCACCATGCACTCTTTAGATAACAGCGCTTGACTGACACGGATGTAGGCTAAATTAGAACCAAGACTCGAATTGAGGGGGTATGAGATTGTGTGATTTTTTTGTTTGTTGCAAAAAGCACAGGACTTCCCGTTGTTAGTTTAAGATTTTGAACAAAATAAAACAGATGATGTAAAGTGATTATATAAAGTCGTCTATAATAGCGCTTTGGCCCGCGATGCTTTTATGCCAGAAACAATACCTGGGAAAGACGTGACTCCGATGCAATGTGGGCATATCATTGTTTACTTTCTTTGACATTCAGAGGCTGAGCTACAACCTTACTATAGCCGAGGATCAATAAAATAGACCTTGCTTGGGAAGTATTCTAATTCTGTCACTTTCAATGGATTACGCTATTCACTTTCTGTACCATAGAAGATGTTTAAACCCATACAGCATTTAGGGAAACACTTGTGACCTTCTCTGGGTTAAGCCAGCAGTTAAAACTTCAATATTTCTGCCTTGGTAGGCCTACTCTGTCTGGGGTGGAAAGGTACTGCAGGCCTAACTTTTGAAAGTACCATGCTCAGTTTCTTAATGATGTCTTCATTGCGAACAAGACACACTGAGTTGGCGTTGGAGAAATACAGTATGATAAGAGGAACACATAGGCCTATCTCTATGTCCATTCTTAGCCTGTAATTTGGGTGGTTTATTAAAATGCCATTTTTTTCCCCTCTGACCTGGAAATACGATGATAGATTAGTGCAATGATTTTACTATCAAGGAGATCTTTCCACGCCTACTCTTGTCCACTGTGGTCTGCCCTGTGCACTATCAAAAATCCTGCGTTGCCATGTCATGCTTACAGAATGAAGAACCGTTTTTAAAACTGCATATCTAAGGCCCCTGTCCAAGAAGTGAGGGTAAATGGTAGACGTGTTCGTTGCTACATACCTTGTTTTAATTATTATTTTGGGTGTAGGGGAGGGTCACTTGTTTTTCTTGTTTTTTTTAAAAGCGTTGCTGAAGGGAGGGGCCAACCATTTTAATTTCAGAGGTCCAATTTTCTCCATGTAACCCTTACTATAAATAAAGTTCACTCCCTAAGCAAATTGGTAGTGATGTGTAGAGTTGTAGTGACATGTTTTTGGAATTATGGTGAATGCTAGAAAGTTTTATGTAATTGGTGTTACCGCCTTGAAAATCTCTCATTAAAAAAAGATTAAAAGACCTTGAGTATTCCATCCAGTGGCAAACTTTTAACGGGGGAAGGGCTTGATTGAAAATAAAACTATTAGCTAATCGCACCCTTTTAGTATGTCAACAATTTTGGGGATTCCGTTGACAATTTGGTATGTCCAAATTGGTGTGTCAATCTAAATGAAGGTAAATAACATTGTGATCAAAATGGTTAATCATATCACTTATGTAAACTATTCTTAATGACCTTACATTTTAGTATCTGTGACCTCCATTTTAAAGAGTCGATTGAGGCACACGTGCGCAGGGGCGCCACCAGGGATTTTGGGCCCCACCACCACAGGCCACACCGCCACACCAACCCTGCACAATTGCTGTGACCACACACCTCATAAAGCACAATAGACCCATTCAAAGCAGTGGTGTTAGGAAACTCCTGGTTAACAGGCCACATCAGCCCTACAAGTCACATTGTTATTTATTGTTTTGTTTCACCTTTATTGAACCAGGTAGTGTAGTTGAGAACAGGTTCTCCTTTACAACTGTGACCTGGCCAAGATAAAGCAAAGCAGTGCGACGCATACAACCACACAGAGTTACACGTGGAATAAACAAGCGTACAGTCAATAACACAATAGAAAAAAAAGAAAGTCTACAAACGGTGTGTGCAAATGGCATGAGGAGGTAAGGCGATACATAGGCCATAGTAGCGAAGTAATTACAGTTTAACACTGGAGTGATAAATAGCAGATGATGATGTGCAAGTAGAAATACAGGTATGCAAAAGAGCAGAAAAGTAAATAAAAAACAATATGGGGATGAGGTAGGTAGATTGGGTGGGCTATTTACAGAAGGGCTATGCACAGCTGCAGCGATCTGATAGCTGCTCAGACAGCCAATGTTTAAAGTTAGTGAGGGAAATATAAGTCTCCAGCTTCAGCAAAAAAAAAAGTTCAATTCGTTCCAGTCATTAGCAGCAGAGAACTGTAAGGAAAGGCGGCCAAAGGAGGTGTTGGCTTTGGGGATGACCAGTGAGATATACCTGCTGGAGCGCGTGCTACAGGTGGGTGTTATTGTGACCAGTGAGCTGAGATAAGGCGGAGCTTTACCTAGCATAGACTTATAGACGACCTGGAGCAAGTGGGTCTGGCGACGAACATGTAGCGAGGGCCAGTCGACTGGAGCATACAGGTCGCAGTGGTGGGTGGTATATAAGGGGCTTTGGTGACAAAACGGATGGCACTGTGATAGACTGCATCCAGTTTGCTGAGGAGAGTATTGGAAGCTATTTTGTAAATAACATCGCCAAAGTCAAAGATCGGTAGGATAGTCAGTTTTACAAGGGTATGTTTGGCGGCGTGAGTGAAGGAGGCTTTGTTGCGGAATAGAAGGCCGATTCTAGATTTAATTTTGGATTGGAGATGTTTAATATGAGTCTGGAAGGAGAGCTTACAGTCTAGCCAGACACCTAGGTATTTGTAGTTGGCTTACAAAGGGATGTGTAATGCCTATTGGAATCCAGCCTGAGTTAAGATATCCAACAGTTGGAATTTTTATTCACCCTCAATTTGCTTTTAGAATTACTGTCAGGGTTAGGAAACTTGTTTTAAAAATAACACTACCTAAACCATTTCAACCGGAACAACCATTTTAGTAATGGGTGCAATACATCTACCTATCTGATTGGATTATAGAAAAATGTGTGTTATGTATCTTTGTGTCACATACCATTAATCAATCAATCAATCAATGTATATGCAAAAACACAGATATTAAAAACAATTCAAAATATATTTTTTAACCTGCAGCAGAGCATGCTGTGAAATATGATAATGATGGGCTGGTATTGATGGGACTCTTTTACTCTCCACAGTGTAGAATAATAACTCTGGTTTATTAACACCAACACTGGGGGTTCCTTTACACCACATAGTGTTAATATCACTCTTACAGAGTGAATCAACCCTAGAAATGTTACACAGAAAATTCAACACAGGACCATGTGTTGTGCAGGAACCCCTTGCTCGGGGTATTGTCAGGTCAGAGAATGTAACACAGCAGCATTGTGCTAATGATTCCCATGGCATGGTAACAACTTGGCTATTTAAAGCAATAGAGTCCTGTCCTCTGATTAGAAGGACAACACTTCCCAGTAGGAGCCATTAGGAACGGACAGCCAGGACATCTTTGTTCCTCCTGGCCAGGGAGTTGGAGGGGGTGGCCTCTCTGGGATGTGAAATCGGGGCCAAATGGAGCCCGTGGAGGGACAGGTGAATGCTATTTCTCATCCTCTTAAATGCATGAGACAGCTAGTCAGAGTCTGATTTATGATGCTAGCTCTCTGTGGGAGGGTCAGGGTTGAGTGCACCACATCCACAATTATCCCACATGCTTGAATTGGTTTATATAACTCAGTCATGGTGGAAAGAGCAGCAGAATGCTTCCTGAGCTTCACCTGCCCTCTCACATCAAGGAATGGTAGGGCAGGAGACGATGAACTAGAAATATGAGTGGTAACAGGTACTGTTTAATATAAAGGTTGTCTTGCAATGGGAAACAGGGTAACAATTGTTGGGGTATAGATAGTGAAGAGCACAAAAAGTCTTAAGAGTGATTTGTGAGAGAATATAAAAAACAGATTCACCTTCATTTTGACTTCAGGAGTTTAAAACAGTACAAACAGTAAGTCTGCATGCCTTTGCGGGCCAGCAAGGTAGGCATCTATGTGCGTTACCGGCCCATCTAGTTCACATGCTTTGGAGCTCTTGGTCAGACACATGAAATATAGAGCAGGGCTGAAGCTTGGATGAAAGTCCCAACAAGCCAAGTAATTTCCTCCACCTACTACCCCTCTACCTTCCGCCCTACTGCACCAAGCTACCTGTGGAGGGATCTTGGAGGATTTGGACCCTGCTTAGGGACCCAGAGACACGCCAGCATGTTGACAGACTTGTGAAGCTGCTGCCTGCGTCTTCCATAGCGTGCGTGGACAACAGTGGATGCATCACCTGGGCTCGGCTGTTTCCTGGGGATAAATACACCTTTCCCCCATTCATGGAGGAGACTCTCTCCATGCAGACACACTGTTGGATTTTGGTTGTGGCATTTTTGTGCTGTTTTGTTGAACTTTGGCACCTTTCAACACCCCTCATTATCACATCTATGCACATATATCCTAGAATTATTTTAATTTAGAGTAATATATTATATGCCATTTAGCAGATGCTTTTGTCCAAAGCGACTTACAGTCATGCGTGCATATGTAACCGGTGTGAAATGGCTAGCTGGTTAGCATTGTGCTCTAGTAGCGTTTCAATCAGTGATGTCACTCACTCTGAGACCTTCAAGTAGTTCCTTTGTGGAGCAATATGTAACGATTCTTCATGGGTGACTGTTGTCAATGTGTTCAGAGGGTTCCTGGTTTGAGCCCAGGTTGGGGCAAGGAGAGGCATGGAAGCGACACATTTACACATACATTTTTATGTATGTGTAGTCCCAGGAATCAAACCCACTATCCTGGTGTTGCAATGCTCTACCAACATGCATGGCAAGGTTATAGATGCTTTGTGAAGCCTCAATTTAATATGATTTATAAAGCCTTTATTAAGCTATGTCACCCTTTCTAGAGCACAGGTTTATGTCATATTTTACATAGTGGGTTATGTCACACAGTTATGCCACATTTATGAACACTTTATAAAGCATGACATACGGTTATAGATGATTTGTGACACATTTATGTAGTGCCTATGAAGGCTTTATGAAGGTTTTATGAAGCCTTAATAAACTGCACTTCATTTCAAGCAGTACCCAATAGGTCTATGAATTTGCTCTCATTACTGGCTTATTTAGGGATAGTGTAGAGCAGCAGCTGTATCCCTGAAGTGACCTTCAACCTCTCTGCTCCTCAATACTTATTCCACTGGATCAAAGCTTCAGCTAGGGTAGGATACATGATAGTGGCAACAAATGGAGTTGGGTTGGATAATAATGGGAGGACACAGTATTTCTCCAGTTCAAACAAGTTGTGCAACATACTTTACTCATGTGGCCATCTATTGCTTCTATGTAAATAATTAAGCAAAGTAATAATTGCTCAATGAGTCTGTGAACATGGTTGTGGGCACTTTTTTTGTTGAAGAACATGCCCCCCAAAAACACACACACACACACACACACACACATAGTTGAAGTCGGAAGTTTACATACACTCAGGTTGGAGTCATTAAAACTTGTTTTTCAACCACTCCATAAATTTCTTGTTAACAAACTATAGTTTTGGCAAGTCGGTTAGGACATCTACATTGCGCACGACACAAGTAATACTTCAAAAATTGTTTACAGACATTCACTGTATCACAATTCCAGTGGGTCAGAAGTTTACATACACTAAATTGACTGTGCCTTTAAACAGCTTGGAAAATTCCAGAAAATTATGTAATGGCTTTAGAAGCTTCTGATAGGCTAATTGACATAATTTGAGTCAATTGGAGGCGTACCTGTGGATGTATTTCAAGGCCTACCTTCAAACTCAGTGCCTCTTTGCTTGACATCATGGGAAAATAAAAGAAAATCAGTAGACCTCCACAAGTCTGGTTCATCCTTGGGAGCATTTTCCAAACGCCTGAAGGTACCACGTTCATCTGTACAAACAATAGTACGCAAGTATAAACACCATGGGCCACGCAGCCATCATACCACTCCGGAAGGAGACGCGTTCTGTCTCCTAGAGATGAACGTACTTTGATGCGAAAAGTGTAAATCAATCCCAGAACAACAGCAAAGGACCTTGTGAAGATGCTGGAGGAAACAGGTAAAATTGTATCTATATGCACAGTAAAACGAGTCCTATATCGACAACGTGAAAGGCCGCTCAGCAAGGAATCAAATGTATTTATATAGCCCTTCTTACATCAGCTCATATCTCAAAGTGCTGTACAGAAACCCAGCCTAAAACCCCAAACAGCAAGCAACGCAGGTGTAGAAGCAGGGTGGCTAGGAAAACCTCCCTAGAAAGGCCAGAACCTAGGAAGAAACCTAGAGAGGAACCATGCTATGAGGGGTGGCCAGTCCTCTTCTGACTGTGCCGGGTGGAGATTATAACAGAACATGGCTATGGTCTTCAGTAAAGACTTAAAGGTTGAGTCCGAGTCTGCATCTCTCACATGGGTAGGCAGACCATTTCATAAAAATTTAGCTCTATAGGAGAAAGCCCTCCAGCTGATTGCTTAGAAATTCTAGGGGCAATTAGGAGGCCTGAGTCTTGTGACCGTAGCATACGTGTAGGTATGTATGGCAGGACCCAATCAGAGAGATAGGTAGGAGCAAGCCCATGTAATGATTTGTAGGTTAGCAGTAAAACCTTGAAATCATATATTGCCTTAACAGGAAGCAAGTGTAGGGAGACTAGCACTGGAGTAATATGATCACATTTTTTGGTTCTAGTCAGGATTCTAGCAGTCGTATTTAGCACCAACTGAAGTTTATTTAGTGCTTTATCCGGGTAGCCAGAAAGTAGAGCATTGCAGTAGTCTAACCTAGAAGTAACAAAAGCATGAATACATTTTTCTGCATCATTTTTGGACAGAAAGTTTCTGATTTTTGCAATGTTACGTAGATGGAAAAAAGCTTCCTTGAAACAGTCTTGATATGTTCATCAAAATAGTGATCTGGGTCCAGAGTAACGTTGAGGTCCTTCACAGTTTTATTTGAGACGACTGTACAACCATTAAGATTAATTGTCAGATTCAACAGAAGGTCTCTTTGTTTCCAATGCTTCAAAACCTTCATAAAAAAGCCAGACTACGGTTTGCAACCGCACATGGGGATGATGATTGTACTTTTTTGAGAAATGTCCTCTGGTCTGATGAAATGAAAATAGAACTGTTTGGCCATAATGACCATCGTTATGTTTGCAGGAAAAAGGGGGATGCTTGCAAGCCGAAGAACAACATCCCAACTGTGAAGCACGGGGGTGGCAGCAACATGTTGTGGGGGTGCTTTGCTGCAGGAGGGACTGGTGCACTTTACAAAATATATGGCATCATGAGAAAGGAAAATTGAGTGGATATATTGAAGCAACATCTCAAGACATCAGTCATGAAGTTAAAGCTTGGTTGCAAATGGGTCCATCTGGGTGCATGGGCGGATCTTGGTTTGGCGGATGCCAGGAGAACGCTACCTGCCCCAATGCTTAGTGCCAACTGTAAAGTTTGGTGCAGGAGGAATAATGGTCTGGGGCTGTTTTTCATGGTTTGGGCTCTGCCCTTTAGTTCCAGTGAAGGGAAATCAAAACGCTACAGCATAAAATTACATTCTAGATGATTCTGTGTTTCCAACTTTGTGGCAACAGTTTTGATAAGGCCCTTTCCTGGTCAGCATGGCATTGCCCCTGTGCACAAAGTTAGGTCCAGAAATGGTGCAGAAGAACTTGACTGGACTTCTCAGAGCCCTGACCTCAATCCCATCGAACACCTTTTGAGATGAATTGGAACGCTGACTGCGAGCCAGGCCTAATCGCCCAACATCAGTACTCGACCTCACTAATGCTGTTGTGGCTGAACGGGAGCCTGCAGCAATGTTCCAACATCTAGTGGAAAGCCTTCCCAGGAGAGTGGAGGCTGTTATAGCAGCAAAGGGGGGACCAACCTCACATTAATGCCCATAATTTTGGAATGCGATGTTTGACGAGCAGGTGTCCACAAACTTTTGGTCATGTAGTGTATATGAGTTCCTGCTGGAACACATTTTACAATTTGTATATTGAGAGTGTTTGCCACAATAACAAAACTGAATGTGATTTGGCAACTCTAATGCATTTTAGTGGTTTTCAGTAAGATTAAATCCAGGACTGTGGACTTTCTGATTCCCTGTAAAGCTTATTTAGAAAATAAACAACACATTTCTTCTAACAGTTAATTTGTGTGAAATGTAGTGTTTTTTTCTTGTCTTCACTCATTCCATTTTGCTGCAGGGCTTTCTGTCTTCTTGTTTTGTTTCTACTGCTAACAGAGAGTGCACAGTCCCCCAGTCCATGGGGTGAGCTAAGCCCTCAGCCCTCCCTCAGAGCTGGCAGCGTTTGTTGGCCAGCTCACATCGTGGTTGTTGAGACAGCAGGGTGATAGACGGCCGATTAGGCAAGAAGAATCTTTCTCTTGACAGGGGTGGTAGTAAATAACAACACATACAGCCAGCCCTCTTTGATGTGTGGACCATGCCACGTTAAAGACCGGTTTTGTAACGGATGTCATCTGGAGATAGAGAGGAGGACCAAAGTGCAGCGTGGTAAGTGTTCATGTCTTTTTTTAATAAACAAACTGAACACTGGAACAAAACAATAAACGATGTGAACAAAACGAAAGAGTACCGTGTGGCCCAAACACTCACACGGAAACAAACACCCACGAAACACATTTGGAAAAAAGGCAACCTAAGTATGATTCTCAATCAGAGACAACTAACGACACCTGCCTCTGATTGAGAACCATACTAGGCCGAACACAGAAACCAAACATAGAAAAACAAACATAGACTGCCCACCCCAACTCACGCCCTGACCGTATAAACAAAGACAAAACAAAGGAACTAAGGTCAGAACGTGACAGTACCCCCCCCCCCCACCCCCCCCCCAAAGGTGCAAAACCCAAACCTATAGGGGAGGGTCTGGGTGGGCGCCTGTCCGCGGTGGCGGCTATGGCTACGCCGACCTCCGACTGGGGACCCTAGCCATGGGTCCCGTATGGACGGGAGATTCCGGCAGCGCCGGACAGGCGGGAGTCTCCGGCAGCGCCGGAGTGAAGGGCGATTCTGGCATCGCCGGCGTGACAGGCAGCTCTGGCAACTCCTGGCTGATTGACGGCTCAGGACAGACTGGCGGCTCTGGCAGCTCAGGACAGACTGGCGGCTCTGGCAGCTCAGGAAAGACTGGTGGCTCTGGCAGCTCAGGACAGACTGGCGGCTCTGGCAGCTCAGGACAAACGGGAGACTCTGGCAGCTCAGGACAGATGGGAGACTCTGGCAGCGCTAGAGAGGAGGAAGGCTCTGACAGACCTGGACAGGCGGGAGCACCTGTAGGGAGAAGACGGAGAGACAGCCTGGTGCGGGGGGCTGCCACCGGAGGGCTGGTATGTGGAGGTGGCACCGGACAGAACGGATCGTGAAGGTGCACTGGAGCTCTTGAGCACCGAGCCTGCCCAGCCTTACCTGGTTGAATGCTCCCCGTAGCCAGGCCAGTGCGGCGAGGTGGAATAGCCCGCACTGGGCTGTGCTGACGAACCTGGGGACACCATGCGTAAGGCTGGTGCCATGTACACCGGCCCGAGGAGACGCACTGGAGACCAGATGCGTAGTGCCGGCTTCATGGCACCTGTCTCGATGCCCACTCTAGCCCGGCCGATACGAGGAGCTGGAATGTACCGCACCGGGCTATGCATACGCCCCGGAGACACCGTGCGATCCACAGCATAACACGGTGCCTGCCCGGTCCCTCTCTCTCTCCGGTAAGCACGGGAAGTTGGCGCAGGTCTCCTACCTGACTTCGCCACACTCCCCGTGTGCCCCCCCCAATAAATTCCTTCCGCGCCGCTGTGCTAACTCCAATCGCTGGTATCCCTCCTCACACTGCTCAAGAGAATCCCAGGCGGGCTCCGGCACTCTCCCTGGGTCGACCGCCCACCTGTCTATCTCCTCCCAAGTAGTGACATAGTCCAGATCTCGCTCCCATGTCCAGGAGTCCTGCGATCGCTGCTGCTGCCCGTTACCACGCTGCTTGGTCCTTTTTTGGTGGGTGTTTCTGTAACGGATGTCGTCTGGAGATAGAGAGGAGGACCAAGGTGCAGCGTGGTAAGTATTCATGTCTTTTTTTAATAAACAAACTGAACACTGGAACAAAACAATAAACAATGTGAACAAAACGAAACAGTACCGTGTGGCCCAAACACTCACACGGAAATAAACACCCACAAACCAAAAGTGAAACCCAGGCAACCTAAGTATGATTCTCAATCAGATACAACTAACGACACCTGCCTCTGATTGAGAACCATACTAGGCCGAACACAGAAAACCAACATAGACTGCCCCCCCAACTCACGCCCTGACCATATAAACAAAGACAAAACAAAGGAACTAAGGTCAGAACGTGACAGGTGTTGCATACTTTTCTGATGCTGAAGCCATATACTGTAAGCAGATCAAGAGCATAGGTTAATTTAGATCATTTTGATGAGAGGTTGTTGGGGGGGGGGGGGGGGGGGGCTGTGTTGCGAATTGTAACCCCAGGAAACGTTGCAGCTGCACCCTGGACGTAGCTAGGGAGTCCCCAATGTAGGTCTCCATTGCCTTGGTCTCCGGTCCCGACAGACCGGTGGCGTGGTGCTAGGGAGAAGGTCAATCCCACTGTCATAGGGTCGGTGCGGTGGAAGCGAAGTGGCCCGGGCCTTGCTGAACACCTCCCAAAGGTCCTGGTACTCTCTAGGGATGTCGGAGAGGTCCGGGTCACCTTCTAAGCCTCCAGGAAGGCGTACCATGGCAGGTTGCGCTGACTTCAGACAATGGGCGTGGCAGAATGGACTCCAGCCCATGATGGCACCCATAGACCAGTTGATGAGGGGATTGTGTCTTTAGAGCCAGGAGAATCCCAAAACCACGGGAATCTCAGGAGACTTGATGAGCAGAAATGTAATAGTCTCGCTGTGATTCCCTGACACCTGTAGGTTGAGGGGAGTGGTATTATGAGTGTCCCGGCCTATAGAGCGCCCGTCCAGCGCTCTATCATCCTGGGAATGGAGAAGGGCTGAGTGGGGATGTTCAGCTTGGAAGCCAGGGTAGCATCCAAAAAGCTCTCATTTGCCCTAGAGTCAATGAGGACCGGGAGTGATTTTGACTGGTTTCCATACAGCATAATGGCTTGAAAAGGGCTGTGAGTAAAGGAAGCAGAAAAGTTCTCCAGATGGACCACCAGAGTACTCGCTCTTACCGGTGAGCCTGGTCTTTTTAAATGACAAGAGGACACAAAATGACCAAAAGTGCCGTAATACAGACAACTCTTCGTGTTGATCTTATATTGCCGTTCCGCTGGCAACAGCCCAGCTCTGCCTAGTTGCATAGGCTCGGGAAGCAGTGACTCGACCGTCTTTGGTGACTCTCTGGGAGGTCAGGAAGCCTCGGGTTCTCTCGGTAACAGGACCGTCGGGGACTTCCGGGATGACTAGGAGGAAAGGTGGAATCTCTGGATGTGCGAAATCGAATCCCTCGAATTCCTCTCCCTCGTTGTTCCCATAATCGCCCATCGATACAGATGGTCAACGCGATGAGGGAATCGAGATCCGTAAGTCAGTACCAAGCAACAAGCTCGTGCTTGGCCTCCTTTGAGACGCCGTGCAGGAATATATCAAACAGCGGTTCCTGGTGCCAAGCACTCTCCGCTGCCAACGTACAGAAATCCACCTCATTGTCTGCCACACTGCTGGAGTCCTGCTGAAGCTGGATTAGCTTCCAGGCAGCTTCTGTCCCGGAGAATGGGGCATCGAAAACCTTTTTCACCACTTCAACTAACCCCTCCAGACTAACGTATATAGCCGGCTGTTGTTCCCATACAGCAGTAGCCCACGTGAGAGCCCTCCCGGACATCAGCGTAAAGAGGTAGGCTATCTTGGAGCGACCCGAGGGGAAGGAGGAGGGCTGAAGCTCAAGTTGAGGGCACACTGAGCTAGAAATACCCGACAGGTGCTTGGCTCTCCATTGAAGCATTCCGGGGGAGCTAAGCGGGGCTCCAGATAAGGTGGAGTGACCGATGAGACTGCGCTGCTCACAGCTGAGTTACTGAGGGGCTGTGGGGTGCCCACCATGGTAGGCTGCCTACCAGACAACCCATGGAATTGCTCGAGCAAAATGTCCAACGCTTGGTCATGTCGTTCAACCAATGTTTGGACCCCTCCATAAGGCCACGAAGCAATTCCTCATGCCCAACGATGGTGGCTCCTTGGGAGGAGATGGCATTGCGCAGCTGGCCCGGGTCTGCTGGGTCAGTCATGGCCAGTTTGTACTATCATGTTTCAGGTAAAAACCAAATGCAGACTGTGTCAAAGTAACAATGTTTATTACAGCAACAGGGACAGGCAAACAACAGTTCAAGGCAGGCAGGAGTTGATAATCGAGAGTAGTGGGGTAAAGGTACAGGACGGCAGGCAGTCTCAGGGTCAGGGCAGGCAGAAAGGTCAAAACCGGGGAAATATATGCCAATTAGGTGTGCTGTTATCCATAAGGACAGGGTTATGACTCATTTGTGGCCTAAAAACAGGGCTTTTTCCGGTTGAAGAGAGCGGATTGGAGTAATGGACCTGCAGGCACGTCTACTGCATGTAGTCCTCATTTAACCCCAGAGGATTTCGATGGCTATAACCAGTGGAAGGCAGGATTCAGAATGAGACTGAAACCAGGTACTGTGCCAAGCATGAATGTAAGCCTGCAGCCTCTGTTTCCTACCACCCTATCGGTAACGATACATTGCAAGTGTCGGTAATGATGGAGATAAAACAAGTAAGTCCAATTTGGTAAACATCTATTACAGCTAGCTACACTTTATGCCGAACTGAACTAGCTATGTATTTTGTGTAAATTATATCTATCCATCAACGTGTGACTGTGTTCCAAAAACACGTTTGACACATTGGGATTCGAGACATGGGAGCCAGCGATCCACCTCTTGAACTTGCCTAGCTAGCTAATGTCACGTAAAGTTATTTTTGCCAATGATGCTGTTATTCAATGTCATTACATTGCATATCAAACGTTGTCTGCCAAAAGTTGAGCACAAAAAAATGCTCTGCCAAATTTGTTCAAAATCATTGCATTGGATACCAAAAAATGTCAGACAAAAGTTGAGCACATAACATTGTCCACCAAATTACTCCATATTACTGATTTTACATTTTTAGATAATTCATAAACTTGAGAAGATTACATTTTTGTGAACATACTGAAATATGTCTAGGATGTCAAACAATCAAGACTATGGCACAAGTCCCAAGTTCATTGTGTTCCAGTCCAACTGATTAAGCTTTTCCAAGTCTGTGTTGAGATTCCTGGGACTACGTCAACAGCCAGGGAACAGCTCTCAACAGCTCTGTTCCAAAAAAGCCAGTGGGAAAGAAGACCCAAACAGGCCTGTGCCGGTTCGTATCCGAGAGGCCCGTTCAGATCCGAGAGTAGAAAGAGAGCGAGAAAGAAACCTCCGAACGGGTGCTGCCAGTGCCATCAATAAACAAGCGATATTGATCCAGTGTCCTTTAAAAACTGCCTATAGCAAATTACCAAAACGTATTTGTTGTGTTTCGATATGTAGCGTTTTTAAAACTTTATAGCCTATTGTTTTATTGGTTTTTACTTTCTTAAAACAATAATTGTCCAACTCATGGTTCAGCTGTCAGAGATTTTACCGTTAAATGTATCAGGGCAATATTTAATCAGAATATGTTTTTTGTATCAAGATAAGCATTGTTAGATTGTTAGATATACCTCTGGTAGGCCTAAAACATTCTTCAACTGTCAGAGTCAGTTGGAATTCTGGTGTGCACTGCCTTTATAGGCCTGCATAGCTAAGCCTTATAATAGCCATACCATACCAAACCTTCACAAAAGTTTTTTTAACTTTATTAGGGTAATATCAAAAGTAGGCCTAAGTCAAGTCATTGTTTATAGGGAAAATACGAACAGGTTATTATATTGTGGAATTATTGCGGCTGTACCACCCCAGATAGCCACAATTACATCCGATTAACTGAACTGCCTGTGGGCAATGTTTCTGAACTTTCTAGGGGGAGTGGTAACATTATTTGATTTCATTATTGCATTTGATTAGTGAGGATCTATATACAGATTAACTTGTGTTTGAGTATGGACTCTGTCTGCATCATAGGCATAGTCCTGCCGGTAGGTATTGTGTGCCATGCGCAGCACATTAACATCTAGGCAGACCGTGGGGAAATCAGAATGTTGAGTTATACAACCCCCTCCTTCCCCTGCCATCGTGGACGTTGTCTGCCGGTATTCCTGACAGCGCACAGTCTCCATGGCTGTCGGCATGGGAATACACCTGCTGCACGAGCACCGACAACAAGCTATTTTTACGCGGTTCAGCCATAGTTAACGAAGGATGTGACATTATAGGGGTTATTCTCAGTAGCAAACTAGCTATCCCTATCACCAATCAACATTCCCCACACGTGGAGCCGTGTCCTGCACTACCGGCTCGCTCTCGGTGCCTTGCTTCGGGATCAAATCAAAACTGGAAAGTGATCCCTGCCTCAGCTACCTGCTCTGCCACCACCTCATCTTCATCAGATTCTCCAAAAAGGTCCAGGGGAAACAGTTTGCTGCTTTTGTTGGATATTTTTACATTTCATATCTGGCGGGAGTTTCCTCTGCAGTGATACGCCAGCTGACAAGGCTAATTAGCTGGCTAAAATAACTAGCTAGGCTTCTCATATGGAATTGCCTCTCTCCCTGGCTCTTTTTGTTTGGTAGCTAACTCAGCCTACAGTCCTTACTATAATGGGCCCCAGCCTGCAAATGTTTTTTCCGGCATCACTTCTGCATTTTTTGGAATCCCGATCAGTTTTATTTAGTAACTCAAAAAATAGATAAGTGAGGTGTAACTTTGCATTGGGACTTTTGATGCGTATACTAATCCAAATTCACATGTTACATGTGATGATATTTATGATACCTACCTTTTACGAGTCATTAGAACAAGAAAATAATGTATATTACCAATTGAATGTCAAAAATCATCATTAGAGTTTACATAGCTGGCCATAAATGGGTGTTGCATTTTAATTGATGGGTTGGTTATGTAGGCATCTTCTAACCCATTGCTTTCTACTACAGATAATAATACGATTAGGCTATATCTTTATGTTAAAAACCAAAGTCTTTCAGATTTCCAGTCATTCATCATTTAATACCCCTCGATCTTCAAGAATAGTACTTGGAAATATAGATTAGCCCAATTGTTTAACCTGAGGACTATATTAGTCTATTCTATTGTTTATGATTTTGTTGTCATGGACGAATGATTGGGCTCATTGCTTCGAGTTGAAAAATAAATGGAAGGGCATGCTTCGAGCAGTACTGACAAATGCTGTTTGCGTGTCCAAATAATAATACCATATGCTGCATTTGCCATCGGCCTGTTGTTTATGTTTTGTTGGTGATCATTTGCAGCTGTTTAAGTCTATCAAAAGTGTACGAGTGTCACGACTTCTGCCGAAGTTGCTCCCTCTCCTTGTTCGGGCGGCGTTCGGCGGTCAACGTCACTGACCTTCTAGCCATCGCCGATCCACTTTTCATCTTCCATTGGTTTTGTCTTGTCTTCCATCATATATTTAACCCTATTCTGTTCACGGTGGTTTGTGGTTATTAAACACAACCGTTGTAAATAGTGGGAGTGGTTCGGTCCGTACGCCTGACTTCTCTGCCACCAGTAGCATCGCATTACAACGAGTGTCTGTTAGGCCTATGGACATGTTTGTTTTATCAGCACTAATTAGATTGAGCAATAAAAGCCCCACTTGTGGTCTTCTTTAATTAAACTCAAACTGGGATCCGCACTATGAAGCTATGAAGCACATAGAAAGCATACATTTGTGAACAGCCATCCACAACAGCCACAAGGCACAAATAGCTAAATGAGAGCTATTCATTGACTACAGTTCAGCGTTCAACACCATAGTGCCCTCAAAACTCATCACTAAGCTAAGGACCCTGGGACTCAACGCCTCCCTCTGTAACTGGATCCTGGACTTCCTGACGGGCCACCCCAGGTGGTAAGGGTAGGTAACAACACATCCGCCACGCTGATCCTCAACACGGGGGCCCCTCAAGGGTGCGTGCTCAGTCCCCTCCTGTACTCCCTGTTCTCTCATGACTGCATGGCCAGGTGACTTCAATCATTAAGTTTGACGATGACACAACAGTGGTAGGCCTGATCACCGACATTGATGACACAGCCTATAGGGAGGAAGTCAGAGATCTGGCCCTGTGGTGCCAGGATAACATCCTCTCCCTCAACGTGATCAAGACAAAGGAGATGATTGTCATCTACAGGAAAAGGAGGACCGAGCACGCCCCCATTCTCATCGACGTAGCTGTAGTTGGGCAGGTTGAGAGCTTCAAGTTCCTTGGTGTCCACAACACCAACAAACTAACATGGTCCAAGCACACCAAGACAGTTGTAAAGAGGGCAAGACAAAGCCTATTCTTCCTCAGGAGACTGAAAAGATTTGGCATGGGTCCTCAGATCCTCAAAAAGTTCTACAGCTGCACCATCGAGAGCATCCTGACTGGTTGCATCACTGCCTGGTATGGCAATTGCTCAGCCTCCGACAGCAAGGCACTACAAATAGTAGTGCGTACGGCCCAGAACATCACTGGGGCCAAGCTTCCTGCCATCCAGGAACTCTATACCAGGCAGTGTCAGAGGAAGGCCCTAAAAATTGTCAAAGACTCCGGCCACCCTAGTCATAGACTGTTTTCTCTGCTACTGCACGGCAAGTGGTACCGGAATGCCAAGTCTAGGTCCAAAATGCTTCTTAAAATTAAAAGGATCTGCCCCTTTTTTTAAATTTTTGCCTGAAATGACATACTCAAATCTAACTGCCTGTAGCTCAGGCCCCGAAGCAAGGATATGCATATTCTTGGTACCATTTGAAAGGAAACACTCTGAAGATTGTGGAAATGTGAAAGTAATGTAGGAGAATATAACACAAAAGATCTAGTAAAAGATAATACAAAGAAAAAAACAACCGTTCTTTTGTATTTTTTTGTACCATCATCTTTGAAATGCAAGAGAAAGGCCATAATGTATTATTCCAGCCCCGGTGCACTAGACGACAGCAGTGTATGTGCAAGGTGTTAAACTGATCCAATGAACCATTGGATTTCTGTTCCAAATGTTGCATCAAGACTGCCCAAATATGCCTAATTTGTTTATTAATAACTTTTTATGTTTAAAATTGTGCACTCTCCTCAAGGAATAGCATGGTACTTTTTAACACATCTCATATGTATATACTGTACACTATACCATCTACTGCATCTTGCCATCTTTATGTAATACATGTATCACTACCCACTTTAAACAATGCCACTTTTATATGTTTACATACCCTACATTACTCATCGCATATGTATATACTGTACTCGATACCATCTACTGCATCTTGCCTATGCCGCTCTGTACCATCACTCATTCATATATCTTTATGTACATATTCTTCATCGCTTTACACTTGTGTGTATAAGGTAGTTGTTGTGAAATTGTTAGGTTAGATTACTCGTTGGTTATTACTTGTCAGAACTAGAAGCACAAGCATTTCACTACACTCGCATTAACATCTGCTAACCATGTGTATGTGACAAATACAATTTGATTTGATTTGATTTACCATGAAGGGCAAGCCACACTCGAAGTGTCTGCTGGACGCCCTCACAGCGAAGAGCTCCCTCTGGCCGACACCAGTAGCTGAGCTCTTGTTTGTTGCAATGCCGGAGAAGCCCCGTACAAACCCCCTGTAGTACAAAGCCAGGCCCTGGAAGCTCTACAGCTGCTGCTGGTCAGTGGGGTGGGCCAGTCTCAGACAGCCCACACTTTTTCCTCCTTGGTGCTGATGCCCTCTCCCCCTACTTGGTGCCATAATAAGGACACCTCTCTGGGGGAGGGGGCAGCTACGGTGGGCAGGTGACATAGGGGCTAGAGGAAAGTCAAACACTGATGTGGGAGGGGGGCAGTCATGGGTCTCTGCTGCTTTGACTGCCCATGCAAGGGGGCAGCTGGGCTGCGCGAATTCGACATTAAGAGGGGCCATGGTGACCGCAGGCCCTCCCTGGAAGCTCAGAGTGCCCCTGTCTAGGTCCAACCCCAGGATAAAGAGGTCCTTTTCAGCCGCGACCCACACAGGACAGTCCTGCCCCATACTGTCAGAGTCATTATCCCTTTCCCTTTCATGGGTTCCAGCTCACCTGTGACCGTGCGGAGCTGCACAGTTGTGGGCTTGAACTGTGTCCAACTTGGTCCGGCCTCACCAGGGTGACCGTTGACCCAATATCTACCAGAGCAGGGCACCTCCTCCACAGTGACAGGGACGTGACAAAAGTCCCCAACACAAGTCCAGCCCACCACTACAACAGGCTCCCAACAGGAGCCTTTCTCTGTGCCATTGGGCTCCTCCTTGTGATGTTGGGGGTTGGGAAAGAGAGCTATGGGTCCGCACTGCGGACTCCGAGCCAGTTCTCTGGGCCCTGGGGGACATGGGCCAATCCCTGCACAGATGGCCTGACTGGCCACACCCCCAGAAAACCATGGGGCCAGAGTGTGTGTTGTGTGCTGTCTGTGTGATGCATGCTTTCTGTATTGCTAGGGCACGAATGAGTTCAGTCATTTCAGCCACCCATGCAGGCTTTCCTGGCTCTGGGCTACTCTGCACCACAGCCCGCACAGTAGGTGTATCTCCACATGCCCCCACTAAAGCACAAGCTTTATATGCAAATTGAATACTGTTGTCTTTACTATAGTTAAAAAAGAGTAGTGTTTTTGCAGACTGTAGTGTTTTTGTGGGCATTACTGTAGTATTTAGTACTGTGTTTTTTTGCGGATAATACTGCAGTATTTGCTGTAGTATTCTATCACATTCTATAGTAAGTCCTACACATGGTTGAGGGATACTACAGTGTGTAGTTTAGTATTCTACAGTTTACTATATAATTCTATAGCAAGTACTGTAGTATTCTATAGCCAATAAAAAAACGTTTTTAATCTGGGTAGCTTGGACTGTAGCCTAAAAAAGCCTTTTCCTGCTCTTTTCCCGTGATCCATCAAACGCATTTCATGTGTCATCGTAGTGGTCTCTGACCTGTGGTCAGACTCGCTCAGACGGAACAAACTTAAACGTGTGCCTTTTCTGATGACAATATCATAGCTGGTAACTTAATGGATTACAGTTACAGTTTCTTTGTAATCTGTTACATGTATGTACTCCCCAACCCTTATCCTATTTTAGCACATCATTCAAGCCATCACCCCCATGATCATCTGGCTACAGCTCCACACAGAGTTTGTTTGCTGCCTTGTCTCTACCCTCTGGGTTAAAATGTGGTTTGGTGGTTTGGTGTTGGCATGATATGTAATTTAGCGATGTACGTTTTCTCTCAAGTTGTTGTGGTTTTGTTGCATTTCAACAGATTTTGTCAAATGTTTAAGGTTTAAGATGCATAATAGGCAACGATCAGTTGTTGCTGGTTTTAACAGGAGAGCTTCAGACTAGAAAGGGACTAAGCTGGGCAGTATTAATATGTGTGAGAAACGTCACTGGCCATGTGATGTGAATCAGTGTGAGGAGCCCAGGGGGTACCCTGGCGCCACAGCTGAGGCTAACACTAGCCAGGCCTCTCTCCTCTCTCCTGGCCAGGCCCAATTCAGCTGCACTGACCTGGAAGACTGAGAAAGACTGGCTACTTCCTAACACCTGGCCTCCCTGTCTGCCTCCTCACACCTGCCCCTCTGCACACGTACTCTTCCCTCAGTCTTCAAGGAAAAGGCCTCCTGCTGAGCCAGGTGACAGCACCATGGGGGAGGTAAGGTTTGGGGAGCTGTCAGACTATCGTCGTGTGTGTGTGTGTGAGTGGGGTTTGGTTTTAGTTTTACTATCCTTGTGGGGACTTACGGTGGGGACTTGTGGGGACTTTCCTTTGGCTTTAGGGTTACAATTTGGGTTAGGATTAGAATTATGGTTAGGGGTTCGGTTTAGGGTTAGGAGTTAAGGTTTTGCGGTTAGAGTTAGGTTGAAAGGTTAGGTTTAGGGGTTAAAGAAAATAGGATTTTGAATCAACTGTTTGGTCCCAAAAAGGATTGTAAAAAAGTGTGTGTGTGTGCGTGTGTGTGTGTGTGTGGCATGTGACAGGACGGAGAGAAGTACAGGTCAGACTGATGGAATGTGTCAGCTGTTCTTTCCCCGTGGCGAACCCAGAGCGTTCCTCCATACCTGGGCCCCAGCAGCCCGTCAGCCCAGACCAGCCAACTTTCACTGTCACACCAGCATCATATAAACCAACGCTCAGCTGATAAGTGGTTCAACACAGACATATAGGACATGGTCGCCTGTCCATTTTCTTATTTCTCCAACTCCCTTTGGTTCATTCGTCCCAAGAGACAGCAGAAAGTATATCATCATTTTGGATATGCCCTTACGGTGTCACGAACCGGAAGTTCGTAACAAAAGGGAGACAGCGTGGAGATAAAGAATAACAAAATATATTTATTAACTGAAGTAAATACAATTAACAATGGTGTGTGTAATCAGTAGTCAGTAGTGTAAGTGAATGGTTGCGTGTTTACATACGATAATCAAACGTGTTGAAAGGTGCCACCGCAAACAAACAAAACACCATTAAAATGCCAAAAATCTGTAAGTGTGTCTGCATGGAGAGAGTCTCCCAATGAATGGGGAAGAGGTGCATTTATCCTGGGACACACCCGAGCCCAGGTGTGTCCCATTTCTCTGACGGCCCTCCCGGCTCCACCCACCGACATCCTATTAAGGAAAACAAGAGCAAAGAGAAAGAATTCGACAGACAGAGTGGGAGGGTCGTCACAACGGAAACACTTCCCCAAGGCAGTTTTTAGCACGTTCTCTGAACGTTGTGTCATGGTCCCCAGGAGGTTTTTGTTTAGTTGCGGTGAAAATACTGTACATCTACAACAAGTTCTGTATTTTTACAGCTAAATTAAGGAGTCAATGTTAAAGGGCAGTTTGCTGCTGTATGCTGATTACAGATGTCGGATCTTAATTTGACCCCTTTCTTCGCAGGAGGATTTGAATATCTGAAGAAATATGCAGAATCGCCGTCAGGGGGCAGATGGAAGCGATGTTTGTATACAATGCAGTACCATACCTACATTGAACCTTTTGTACTTTATGTAGGCTACGTGGATTATAATAAAAGCATATATTTGTAGGGGGTAGATGTCTTTTTTGTTCTAGAAAATGCATTGTTTTCGATCAATTGTTTAATTATGTTGAAGACAAGTAATAGGCAGAATAAATGAATAGTTACCTCAGTACCGGTTAAAGCCACTTCTCCCGGGACACATATGCCAGAGTTGTCACAGGTTTGAATCGGGCCCACTGCCTTTTGAAGATTCAAATGGGGCGGCAGGGTAGCCTAGTGGTTAGAGCATTGGACTAGTAACCGAAAGGTTGCAAGTTCAAATCCCCGAGCTGACAAGGTACAAAATCTGTCGTTCTGCCCTTGAACAAGTTAACCCACTGTTCCTAGGCCGTCATTGAAAATAAGAATTTGTTCTTAACTGACTTGCCTAGTAAAATAAAGGTAAAAAAATAAATAAAAAAATTGATCATCTTGCCTGCTGAATTGCTAAAACATTCAGACCTTGTTCATAGGATGACATTTAGCCTAATTGGAAACATATGGAGCGGGGGGAAGTCAAAGGATTCTAGAAGTCGGGCTATGGTTTGTTCAATCCTGATAAAATATAGGCCTTTATGGGTATCAAATATGTATGTGATAGTGGGCTAAATCAAGTAGAAATATAACCTATATTTTCGGTTCCGATTAGGCTATAGGTAAATGCGTAAAAACACAACTGCACTGAAATTAATAGCCTGATTTGAATGTTATTCCCCCCTCCTGAAAATCAATCATGTGTATATCTGTTAACCCCTACGGTGGATGCCCATGTCCCGTGGAAATGTAATTAGCATTATAAAATAATCACCATGAATATCTTGCTCTTACGACCCCCACAGGCGTCTTGGGACTCGTCTGAAGTTGGTACAGCTGATCTGCCAACTTCTGTCTGTAGCATCCAAACTTTTTGGGCTACATAGTAACATGACCCCCTCTGTGGAAAGGTGAAACTCTCACGAACAAGTACATGTCAGTTTGCTCTAGGATGCCCACAGGCCTCACAAGACTCTCCGGTACCAGCTGAAAATATTAATGAAGATATACAGTGCATTCGGAAATTATTCAGACCCCTCGACTTTTTCCAAATGTTGTTTAAGTTACAGCCTTATTCTGAAATGGCAAGAATGATTATTTGTCCTCATCAATCTACACACAATACCCCATAATGGGCAAAGTGAAAACAGGTTACTTGCATAAGTATTCAGACCCTTTGCTATGAGACTGGAGCTTGAGAAATGAGCTCAGATGCATTCTGTTTCTACTACTTGATTGGAGTCCACCTGAGGTAAATTCTATTTTGGACATATTTGGAAAGGTACACACTAGAGGTCGACCGATTATGCTTTTTCAACGCCGATACCGATACCGATTATTGGAGGACCAAAAAAAAGCCGATACCGATTAATCGGCCAATTGTTTTAAATGTATTTATTTATTTGTAATAATGACAATTACAACAATACTGAATTAACACTTCTATTTTAACTTAATATAATACATCAATAAAATCCATTTAGCTTCAAATAAATAATGAAACATGTTCAATTTGGTTTAAATAATGCAAAAACTAAGTGTTGGAGAAGAAAGTAAAAGTGCAATATGTGCCATGTAAAAAAGCTAAAGTTTAAGTTCCTTGCTCAGAACATGAGAACATATGAAAGCTGGTGGTTCCTTTTAACATGAGTCTTCAATATTCCCAGGTAAGAAGGTTTAGGTTGTAGTTATTATAGGAATTATAGGACTATTTCTCTCTATACCATTTGCATTTCATATACCGTTGACTATTGGAAGTTCTTATAGGCACTTTAGTATTGCCAGTGTAACAGTATAGCTTCCGTCCCTCTCCTCGCCCCTACCTGGGCTCGAACCAGGAACACATCGACAACAGCCACCCTCAAAGCATCGTTACCCATCGCTCCACAAAAGCCGCGGCCCTTGCAGAGCAAGGGGAACAACTACTTCAAGGTCTCAGAGCGAGTGACGTCACCGATTGAAACGCTATTAGCGCACACCCCACTAACTAGCAAGCCATTTCACAACGGTCACACCAGCCTAATCTCGGGAGTTGATAGGCTTGAAGTCATAAACAGCTCAATGCTTGAAGCACAGCGAAGAGCTTCTGGCAAATGCACGAAAGTGTTGTTTGAATGAATGCTTACGAGCCTGCTGCTGCCTACCACCGCTCAGTCAGACTGCTCTATCAAATATCAAATCACAGACTTAATTATAACACAATAACACACAGAAATACGAGCCTTAAGTCATTAACATGGTCAAATCCGGAAACTATCATTTTGAAAACAAAACGTTTATTCTTTCAATATGGAACCGTTCTGTCTAACGGGTGGCATCCCTATGTCTAAATATTGCTGTTACACTGTACAACCTTCAATGTTATGTCATAATTATGTACAATTCTGGCAAATTAATTACAGTCTTTGTTAGGAATAATATACATATATACACGGAACGCAAGAGAAGTGACACAATTTCCCTAGTGAAAAGAAATTCATGTTAGCAGGCAATATTAACTAAATATGCAGATTTAAAAATATATACTTGTGTTTTGATTTTTTTTAAAGGCATTGATGTTTATGGTTAGCTACACATTGGTGCAACGACAGTGCATTTTTCGCGAATGCTCTTGTTAAATCATCACCCGTTTGGCGAAGTAGGCTGTGATTCGATGAGAAATTAACAGACACCGCATCGATTATATGCCAAGCAGGACACGCTAGATTAACTAGTAATACCATCAAGCATGTGTAGTTAACTAGTGATTATGTTAAGATTGACTGTTTTTATAAGATGCGTTTAATGCTAGCTAGCAACTTACCTTGGCTTCTTGCTGCACTCGCGTAACAGGTAGTCAGCCTGCTATGCAGGCTTCTCGTGGAGTGCAATGTAAGGCAGGTGGTTAGAGCGTTGGACTAGTAACCGGAAGGTTGCAAGATTGAATCCCCTAGCTGACAAGGTAAAAATCTGTCGTTCTGAACAAGGCAGTTAACCCACTGTTCCTAGGCCGTCATTGAAAATAATAATTTGTTTTTAACTGACTTGCCTAATAAAATAAAGGTTTTAAAAAAACGATTGTTATGAAAATTTGAAATCGGCCATTCCGATTAATCGGTCGACCTCTAGTACACACCTGTCTATATCAGGTCCCACAGTTGACAGTGCATGTCAGAGCAAAAACTAAGCCATGAGGTCGAAGGAATTGTCCATAGTGCTCCGAGACAGGATTGTGTCGAGGCACAGATCTGGGGAATGGTACCAAAAATGTCTGCAGCATTGAAGGACTCCAAGAACAAAGTGGCCTCCATCATTCTTAAATGGAAAAAGTCTGGAACCACCAAGACTCTTCCTAGAGCTGTCCGTCTGGCCAAACTGAGCAATTGAGGGAGAAGGGTCTTGGTCAGGGAGGTGACCAAGAACCTGATGTTCACTCTGACGGAGCTCCAGAGTTCCTCTGTGGAGATGGAAAAACTTTCCAGAAGAACAACCATCTCTGCAGCACTCCACCAATCAGGCCTTTATGGTAGAGTGGCCAAAAGGAAGCCACTCCTCAGTAAATGGCACATGACAGCCCACTTGGAGTTTGCCAAAAGGCACCTAAAGAACCTAGACCATGAGAAACAAGATTCTCTGGTCTGATGAAACCAAGATTGAACACTTTGGCCTGAATGCCAAGCGTCACGTCTGGAGGAAACCTGGCACAATCCCTACGGTGAAGCATGGTGGTGAAGTTTTTCAGCGGCAGGAACTGGGAGACTAGTCAGAATCGAGGGACAAATGAATGGAGCAAAGTACAGAGAGATTCTTGATCAAAATCTGCTCCAGAGCGCTCAGGACCTCAGAATGGGGTGATAGTTCTCCTTCCAACAGGACAGCGACCCTAAGCACACAGCCAAGACAACGCAGGAGTGGCTTCAGGACTAGTCTCTGAATGTCCTTGAGTAGCCCAGCCAGAGCCTGGACTTGAACCATATCGAACATCTCTGGAGGGACCTGAAAATAGCTGTGCATCGACGCTCCCCATCCAAGCTGACAGAGCTTGAGAGGATCTGCAGAGAAGAATAGGAGAAACTAGACAAATACAGTTGTGCCAAGCTTGTAGCAACATACCCGAGAAGACTTTAGGCTGTAATCACTGCCAAAGGTTCTTCAACAAAGTGCTGAGTAAAGGGACTGAATAATTACAGTATGTTCATTTTATAGTTTTTTCTTTGTAATAAATGTACAAACATTTCAAAAAAATAGTTTTTCTTTGTGTGTAGATTTATGGGGAAAAATAACTGTTTAATCCATTTCAGAATAAGGCTGTGTCACGTTCTGACCATAGTTTTGTTATTTTATTATTTGTTTTAGTATGGTCAGGGTGTGAGTTGGGGTGGGCAGTCTATCTTTGTTTTTCTATGTGGGTTTTTGTGTTCGGCCAATTATGGTTCTCAATCAGAGGCAGGTGTCGTTAGTTGTCTCTGATTGAGAATCATACTTAGGTAGCCAGGGTTTCACTTTTGAGTGGTGGGTGTTTGTTTCCGTGTGAGTGTTTGTTGCCACAACGGTACTGTTTCGTTCATGTTCACATTTATTGTTTTGTATTTCATAGTGTTCAGTTTATGTCTTAAAATAAACGTTATGGACACTTACCACGCTGCGCATTGGTCCTCCGATCCTTCTCGCTACTCCTCCTCAGAAGAGGAGGAGGAATGACGTTACAGGCTGTAACGTAACAAAATGTGGAAAAAGTCAAGGGGTCTGAATACTTTCCAAATGCAATGTATATCTTTACATACCCCATAAATTCAAGCCATGTTTTTAACCATAACGCATCAAGCCCTTCACAGAAATTGATAGCTTATAGCCTAAGGAGTGCATGGTGTATCTTGAAAAATTAAAGGAGAGCCGTACACTCTAGGAGCTCAGATGCAATAATTTAATATCCAACGTTTTGACAGAAAAGCTGTCTTCATCAGGGTTTTGCATCTGCCGAACAAGTAAACCTAGACCCACACAATATATGCAAAGTATTTGGACACGACTTCAAATGAGTGGATTTGGCTATTTCAGCCACACACCGTTGCTGACAGGTGTATAAAATCGAGCACACAGCCATTGAATCTCCATAGACAAACATTGGCAGTAGGATGGCCATACTGAAGAGCTCACCGTCATAGGATGCCACCATTCCAACAAGTCAGTTTGTCAAATTTTCTGACCTGATAGAGATGCCCAGGTCAACTGTAAGTTCTGACATTATGAAGTGGAACCTTTTGGAGCAACAACGGCTCAGCCGCGAAGTGATAGGCCACACAAGCTCACAGGACGGGAGTGCTGAAAAGCACAGCTCATAAAAATTGTCTGTCCTCGGTTGCAACAATCATTAGCGAGTTCCAAATTGCCTCTGGAAGCAATGTCAGAACAAGAACTCTGGGGTGATGAATCACGCTTCACCATCCTAGCATTTGCCAGGAGAACGCTACCTGCCAGAATGCATAGTGCCAACTGTAAAGTTTGGTGAAGGATGAATAATGGTCTGGGGCTGTTTTTCATGGTTCTGGCTAGGCCCCTTAGTTCCAGTGAAGGGAAATCTTAAAGGTACAGCATACAATGACATTCTAGATTATTCTGTGCTTCTAACTTTGTGGCAACAGTTTGGGGAAGGCCCTTTCATGTTTCAGCATGGCAATGCCGCGTGCACAAGGAAAGGTCCATACAGAAATGGTTTGTCAAGATCGGTGTGGAAGAACTTGACTGAACTGCACAGAGCTCTGACCTTAACCCCATTGAACACCTTTGGGATGAATTGGGACGCCGACTGCGAGCAAGGCCTAATCACCCATCATCTGTGATCGACCTCAGTCATGCTCTTGTAGCTGAATGGAAGCAAGTCCCCACAGCAGTGTTCGAACATCTAGTGGAAAGCCTTCCCAGATGAGAGGAGGATGTTATAACAGCAAAGGCGGGACCAACTACATATTAATGCCCATGATTTTGGAATGAGATGTTTGATGAGCTGGTATCTTTTGTTTGACGAGTTGGTATCTTTACTTTTACTCAAGTTAAAGTAAAGATACCTAAATAGAAAATAACTGCCAAAGGTGCTTCAACAAAAGACTGAGTAAAGAGTTTGAATACTTAAGTACATTTTTATTTTATAAAGAAATGTCTAAAAAAATGTTTTTGCTTTGTCATAATGTGTTAGGATTGATGAGGGGGAAAAAATAACTATTGAATCAATTTTAGAATAAAGCTGTAACGTAAACAAATGCGGAAAAAGTCAAGGGGACTGAATACTTTCCGAATGCACTGTATATGTATTACATTGATGGAAGCTACAATCTACCTGCAATATTGAAGCTGATCTACCCACCAAAAAATGATTATAATTCAACCTCACCTGGGATTTGAATTCAGAACCTCTCGATTTAAGATACACTGACCTTTCTACTGCACAACAAAGACTATAGCATTTGCATACACAAAACCTATAATACACCTCTGCGCTTAGCAAAAGAGTACCATCTGTACAGCTATTTTAGTTATCAGTTATTCTATTTTCTCATCATTAATTGAATTGACTTATTTCAGCAATTGTAGGGTTTTCTGCATAGTTGCCTAATGTTGGTGGGGCATATTATTCTGCTTTAATGTTACTCCTGAATCACTATTATAAATATAATAGTTTTGCTTGAATGTATTTTGAAAAAAAGCTGAGATTTGTGTGTCAGTCAGAAAACCGGTGGTGGCCCATGGAGACGACATCATTGGGCTCAGCTCTGGGTAAGAAACCTGGGCCTAGGGTGCCTCCCGAGTGGCGCAGCGGTCTAAGTCACTGCATCGCAGTGTTGAAACGTCACGACCGGGAAACATCGTGACCGGGAGTCCCATAGGACGCCGCACAATTTCCCCAGCATCGTCCGGGTTAAGGGAGGGTTTGGCCTTGAGGGCTTTACTTGGCTCATCGCACTCTAGCGACTCCTTGTGGCGGGCCAGGCGCCTGCAGGCTGACCTCATTTTCAGTTGAACAGTGTTTCCCCCGACACATTGGTGCGGCTGGCTGGTTTGGCGGGTCTTGTTTCAGAGGACGTATGACTCGATCTTCACCTCTCCCGAGTCCGTTGGGGAGTTGCAGCAAGGAGACAAGATCGTAGTCATGAAATTGGGGAGAAAAAGGTGGGTAACAATGACAAATAAAGAAACCTGGGCCTCCCTGAATGACCGAGAGATGTCTCATTGTGGCTTCTTAATGATAACAAAAAATAATAAGCCTGGCCTACATTATTTGATGAATGCATTGTTGATGACTGACTTATGCGACTTAGTCATTCTTGGTAACACTATGCTTTGTGAGCTACTGTATACATACCATCTTTGACATGCATATGTACACACATGGGCTTCAGTGGTTTTAAGATCTCACACATCTGCCTGTAACCTAGAAACCAGACAGCTTGTGTCAGTGTTAGGAAAAACAAAGAGAAGAGGGTGGTCTGGTGGGGGTAAACTTGTGGAACAGAGTTGATGTCACGGCTGTGTGGTGGTGGTGAAAAGGTACACTGGGTTGATTGAGGTCATATGGGGTCAGAGTTCAATAAGGGGCAATGGAAAGTAGTCTAGATCCGGGTTCCCCAATATCTTTTTCATGTTGGACATAAAAGTGATTTTCATTTGGGGAATCTGTTCCAAAATGTTCCCACGCATAGTAGAGAGATGTACAGTATGTGCTAGTACACAAAGTAAGCCAGGTTTGAAATGTTTTAGTCAAATATGATATCTGTTTGAGCTTCTTGTGGTCAATTTGTAGCCTACAAATGATTTGTAATTAGGTTCTGGCCCTTTGACCATCCGCTTAAGAAAAAAATCAGCCCACGGCTTAATCCAGTTGATGATCCCTGGTCTAGGTTTAGCAACAGTTTGCCACATCCATTTCTGTCCTATTCCCAAGAGTATTTTGTCGATCATGACACAACAGATCCGTGAATGAATCTTATGTTGTACTCTTAAGGTGTCATCCAGATACAACTCCCGTTGGCTTGTTATACAAGGCATCCCTCAAGTGTGTTATATAGCTAATGTAGTCATGGTGACATGGCTCTTTTGGGACACCACAGGCAGTAGGGAGGGAGGCAGGGTGTGTATGTAGATTCAGTGACTTTCACAGGTGAACACATATCACTCCACATGGGCGCAGATGCTCTGACAAAACACACGGGGGCTGAACCCAGCATGGCCTGCTCTCTGCTGTCACTGCCTCATTGGGGGGTTGGAGGGGGTGGGGGTGGGGGTTCTTGGGGGAGGATGGGGACATGAGCCCAGGGGAGGGGGAGAAGGAGGGTGAGCCCTGGAATCATTCGTGTGTCAGCAGCCTTCTCCGTGGTGGGGGCTGTCAGGCAGACATGATGCTCTTAGCAGGCAGGTGTCCCTCTCTCTCTATTGTGAACTGAGGGTGAACCGAGTGTTAGGTTGGAAACTCCCAATGCTCCATTAATATTACAGATGTGTCGTCGCTCCTCACTAGATGACAGACCCGAGCAACGTTCATAGAGCACTGTGGGGACGTCACTGCTCGGGGAGACAGAGCCCTCCCCTACCTGCATGGGAGAGGATGAGAAGAAGGGAGGAAAAGAGGGGGAGTGGAGGACAACAGATGAGCTGTGGAGAGGGAGAAGACCAAGTTGGCCTACAACCTACAACTAAGATACTTTGAAGCTAATTTTCTTGATACATTTAAAGCGTAGAAGGAAATGAGCCCATTTACAGTACAACCGGCTTTTCTGGGCATAATTCAGGGCTATTCCTCCAGTGAACAAAACAAATCCTCCCCCATGTAATAATTACAAGCCATCACTAGGCGGTTTCCTGCCATCTCTAGGCGGCTTCCTGCCATCACTAGGAGAATTGCCCCCGGTTACATGACCCTGCACCTTAGGGGCTGCTGCCCCATATACATAGATTTGAAATCACTGGCCACGTTAATAATGGAACACTAGTCACTTTAATAATGTTTACATATTTTTGCTTTACTCATCTCATATGTATGTATTGTATTCTATTCTACTGTATTTAGTCTATACCACTCCGACGTTGCTCATCCTAATGTTTACATATTCCTTCATTCCATTCTTTTACTTTTAGGTTGTGTGTATTGTTGTGAATTGTTAGATATTACTGCACTGTTGGAGCTAGAAACACAAGCATTTCGCTACCCACGCAATATCATCTGCTAAACATGTGTATGTGAGAAATACAATTGATTTGATGCGTGTGGCGCAGCATTCTAAGGCACTGCATCTCAGTGTTAGAGGCGTCACTACAGACCCTGGTTCAATTCCAGGCTGTATCACAACCGGCAGTGATTGGGAGTCCCATAGGGCGGCGCACAGTTGGCCCAGCACTGTCCGGGTTAGGGTTTGGCCGGGGTAGGCTGTCATTGTAAATAATCATTTGTTCTTAACTGACTTGCTTAGTTAAATAAATGAAACGTTTGAAGGCAGTGGGAAAGCCTGGATGTCAAAACCCTCTAGGGTCAGGATTAGCACTTCCAGGCTTGTGAAGTATGTTGCACTACTACTATGACGGGCAGACTCTTTTACCTGACTACTCTACTAATGAGAAGCGACAGTTAAAGATGTGGCTGATTTCCTTCATGGCACCAGCAGTCGATTTGCATTAGCAGGAATCACAGATGATTAAAAGAGCATCAGAGAGTGGGATTACCCTAAGTGACAGCCAAATGAGGGAAACATGAATGGGGTGACAACCTGTGAAAAATGACAGCTTGATTACCTAATCAGTCACTCCCTATTGATGTTGATGGTGCAACCGCATGTAAGCCCTCTATAACAGTGTAATGAAAGAAAGATTCCGATTCAGGTAGTTAACTGGTAAACCACCAAGATTCACAGTGAATTAATTAGAACATTCAGTATCAGTATATTTAAAGGCCCAATGCAGTCAAAATGTAATTGTTGTTTATATTTCCACACTATGCGGTTGGAATAATACTGTGAAAGTGTGAATATGATCATAATGCCCTTTTAGTGTAAGAGCTGTTTGAAAAGACAGGCTGGAATTTTGGCCTGCCTGGTGTTTTGGCCTGCCTGGTGTTTTGGCCTGTCTGGTGTTTTGGCCTGTCTGGTGTTTTGGCCTGCCTGGTGTTTTGGCCTGCCTGGTGTTTTGGCCTGCCTGGTGACATCACCATGCACTGAATTAGTTAACCTTTTACTGCAGTGGGCTAAATCAGGGTCACACAGAGTGATTCTTGGTAGTCTTAAACAAATCTACTTTGAAACAAAAGTATACAGCTCACACACATGGTTATAGGCTTAAAAAAGCAAGACATCTGTACCATGTCAGATATAGAGTTGAAATGTATTCAATTTTGAGTTCGTGTCCCAATATTACACTTTATATACATCACAAACGACTGAACTATAACAAAATGTTTGACATAGAAACACCAGATTTTCATTTGGGTTTATTGAAATAATCTTTATTAATGATGAAATGATGAAGAATATGAATACCATTCCACCCATGATGCCAAAGAGGGCGCTTTTGGTCAATGACTGCAGGAAAGGCCTACTAGACCAATAAGAAATAGAGTTCCAAACCTTTCTTGAGAAATGTATCTTCGCTTGTTTCTCTTTGACCCTTACTTAATTGTTACCAGAAATGATTTGATATTGAGATTAAAACGGTTGCATTTGACCTTTAAGGGATAATTTACAGTAGAGTAGTGTACACATTTACAACTAAAATCCACATCATCTGGAAAAGTGCTAAATCCAATTCATTATTTATTCACACCAATTCTGATATGTTTACACTCAAGAAACACAGTCAAATATCATACGGTATTTTTTAAATCCCTGACTTAATCTTATACGGGCCCTCGTCAGACACCTAATCAGATTTCAGCATTTTGAGCTCCGACTTGATTGCTTCAAGCCAAGGTACAGATTTTGAGTCTCGTCTTGTACTCCCCAATGCACCAGGCACATTTGTAAGATGTGGATTAAACAAACTCTCATTAGCTATGTACACAGACTTTTTCCTCCTGCACCAAATGTCTGTTATGATGATGAGCAGAGCTCCATGGAAGTCCTTTCATTGCTTAGAGGTGTTTAAGCTCTTCCCATCCGCCTGTAATCATTCCAAACAATATTCCTTCTCCCCATGTCACTGACACCTCATATGATGAAATCCCACAGGAGAACCAGGGAGGCTGCCAACTCTCTTGGAGATTCTATAATAAAGAGACAAGACGCAGTTGCTCTGTGATGTGCCGAAGAGACAGGGCTTCAGTGACTGTGTAGGTAGCAGACTACATTCTCTTTGTGATACTGGTTGATATCATGGAATATTGGGTGGCCCCCGACTCCTTTGCACTTTATGAGATTACTAGGTTTCTACTCCCTCTATCCCTCCCTCCCTCTTTCTCCTCTCTCCCTCCCTCTCTTCTTTCAATCTTGAAGACTATGTTAAGTGCAGTTTCCTGACCATCAAAGGCCACCGGATGTCATTGTTAGGGTAATGGCATCTGCTGAGTCCTGATCATACCATCCAATCCAGAGGGGACCCCTACTGTGCCCCTACTGTTTTAAGGAAGGGATTAGTAAAGTTGGTGTGATTACTTGTGCTTTGTATCTTCCCTCATCAATTAGTAAACTCCTCTTTTATCCTCTCTTTTTGTGCAGGAAGCTGCAGTCTCCCCCACCCCTCTTTCACAGGCCAATCTCAAACCCTGGGGGTGTTTACTCACACTATCCTGGAAGAGCTGACCCGGAACATGTTAATGAAAGGCCCCTGGATGTAATTATTCTCAACTAAATGCTTGGTTTCACAGCTAAATTCATGGGTCAAATCAAAAATGTAATAAAATGTTAATGGTCGCATATACACTACTGGTCAAAGTTTTAGAACACCGACACATTCCAGGGTTTTTCCTTATATTTGCTATTTTCCACGTTGTAGAATAATAGGGAAGACATCACTCTTTGAAATGACATATGTCAAATCATGCAGTAACCAAAAAGTGTTAAACAAATCAAAATATATTTGAGATTCTTCAAATAGCCACATTTTGCCTTGATGACACCTTTGCAAAATCTTGGCGTTCTCTCAACCAGCTTCATGAGGTGGAATGAAAAAATCTCAAATAAGCAACGAGAAACGACAGTCCATCGTTACATGAAGGTCAATCAATACGGAAAATTTCAAGAAAATAGGGAACATTTCCTCAAGTGCAGTAGCAAAAACCATCAAGTGCAGTGATAAAACTGGCTCTCATGAGGACCGCCACAGGAATGGAAACCCCAGAGTTACCTCTGCTGCAGATGATAAGTTCATTTGAGTTACCAGCCTCAGAAATTGCAGCCCAAATCAATTTAACAGACACATCTCAACAGTTCAGATGAGACTGTGTGAATTTTATTTTTATTTTATTTGACCTTTATCAGGCCTTCATGGTTGAATTGCTGAAAATAAATCACTACTAAAGGACACCAAAAATAAGAAGAAACTTGCTTGGGCCAAGAAGCACGATCAGTGGACATTAGACTGGTGGAAATTTGTCCTTTGGTCTGGAGTCCAAGTTGGAGATATTTGGTTCCAACCACTGTGTCTTTGTGAGACGTGGTGTGGGTGAACGGATGATCTCTGCATTTCCCACCGTAAAGCATGGAGTAGGAGGTGTTATGGTGTGGAGGTGCTTTGCTGGTGACACTGTCTGTGATTTATTTAGAATTCAAGACACACTTTTTTTTAAATTTAACTGGGCAAGTCAGTTAAGAACAAATTCTTATTTTCAATGACGGCCTAGGAACAGTGGGTTAAGTGCCTTGTTCAAAGGCAGAATGACAGATTTTTACCTTGTCAGCTCTAGGATTCAATCTTGCAACCTTTTGGTTATTCGTCCAACGCTCTAACCACTAGGCTACCTGTCGACTTAACCAGCATGGCTACCACAGCATTCTGCAGCGATACACCATCCCATCTGGTTTGTGCTTAATCCCACTATCATTTGTTTTTCAACAGGACAATGGCCCAACACACCTCCAGGCTGTGTAAGGGCTATTTGACCAAGAAGGAGAGTGATGGAGTGCTGCATCAGATGACCTGAACTCTACAATCCCCCAACCTCAACCAAATTGAGATGGTTTGGGATGAGTCGGACCGCAGAGTGAAAGGAAAGCAGCCAACAAGTGCTCAGCATATGTGGGAACTCCCATCAAGACTGTTGGAAAAGCATTCCAGGTGAAGCTGGTTGTGTCATCAAGGCAAAGGGTGGCTATTTGAAGAATATCAAATGTCAAATATATTTTGATTTGTTTAACACTTTTTTGGGTTACTACGTGATTCCATATGTGTTATTTCATAGTTTTGATGTCTTCACTATTATTCTACAATGTAGAAAAGAGTAAAAAATAAATTAAAACCCTTGAATGAGTAGGTGTTCTAAAGCTTTTGACCAGTAGTGTACATATTTTGCATATGTTAATGCAGGTGTAGCGAAATAACAATACAAAACAATACACCTTGGCATCTGTCTGGAGCCATGTGGAGCCTCTAGTCAAAAGTTGTGTACTATATAGGGAATAGGGTGCTATTTCGGGCACACCCTTCCCTCCCTAAGATAGATGGCATCATTCCAGAGCATCATTCCAGAGCCTCCTGCATAATCATGAATGTATACCTACGGATGAATCTCAATTGTATTTCCTTGATTCCTTCCATACGCTCTCCTTGCCTCCTCCTTCTCCAGTCAAAACACATTGAAGGAGGAGTTCCAAAGGGAAGATTGAGATTCACCCTGTCTGTTACCATCTGTTACTTAGACCTGTTCCAATGCATTTCACCCTAACGTGTCATCACTACCCTTGAGCAGTGCAATGAACACACATCTGATGTGAAAATAAGAAATGTGAAAAAAATAAACCTAAGATCTGTTATGTTACATCATTACAAACTTTAGCATTTATTTTGTATTTTTTACACAAAATCAAATAGTTCCATTCCATTTTCAGGTGCTTGGTTTTCTTCCTTTTCACTTCCTGTTCCTGTTTTACTTCCAGTGTACTTCCTTTGTTACTTCCTGTGTATGTGCATTGTCATCTCAGGAAAAAAAAGGAATCTGCAAAAAAATATATACACGCAAACCCAAAAATGAAAATAAAGTAAATAAGAAACATTCATCAACCAAAAATCTGAGCATATGATGTCAGAAATAAAAAATACAGCAAAGTTGGCTAGGAGCTAGGAACAGGGCGACCATGTCTGTCAGCGTGACTCAAAAACATGATTTTTTTTGTGGGTGTGATTTGTAACAGCATTGGAATTGTATTTTTGCGCAACTTTTGGTAAAGTAATTTGTTTTATTTAATCCGTTCCACATTTGTAAAGTATTCCATCGCAGAGGCAAATATGTTTCTAACCATGTCCCTACCCATGACTCAGGCTAGATGGGGTGGCTGGGGGGAAGGTAAGAGGCGCGTTTCAGATCAGATTGACCCTTGTTCTGAGAACCCCTGGAGGAAAGCCTCAGCAGGACACTCTGGGACAGATCGAATTCCTAAGCCCTAAAAAATGTCACAATCCCTCAGAAAGGTAACGGTAACACGTCACCCACTGCCGAGTACCTCTGACCTCCCAGTCAGACACTTAGAACACACCATTTTTCATTGGCTAGGACCCCGCAGCACTCTTTTCCTTTTCTCAGTTAGGGTGCCGTGCACAGTTTTCTCATCTCCTTCCCACTTTGGCTTTTACAAAGTAAGCCTCACAGAGATCCAACTTCAATAGAAGCCGAGACACTAAAATACAGTTGTCTACTAGGCGAAGTATTACGATTCTTACGGAGCTATGCTGTCTCCAGACCCAAAGGCTAGTCAAAAGACAGTACATCTGTGTTGGCTCTCTTCAGTAGCTATCTAGCACACTGGATACGGGGGTGGCAGTCCCCTCTGTTGATTCTAGCATCCTGGTAGCGGTCAAAGCTTTATAGCTCACTGTTGCCTACCCATGCCCTTTCTCATTTCAGAAGCATGCGGCATGACAGGCTGAAACGTTTCTAAGTGATTGTAAGGTTTCATAAAGGTTTCAAAGTGTCCTGCTCCATAACAGGTTTATCGTAGAGTCCAATGACGTACCATAAAATGAGACATGAAATCAACATTACATGCCAAGCCCTAAAGTCATTTTTTAGAATATCCTTATGTAGGCTTACGAGAGGGCATTCAAAAAGTGTGTACAGTATTCCTCTCACCCCTCTAAATAGGCAGGCTGTGCCCTGCCAGGCGCCTGCCTATAACTCCACACTCTCAGCTGCTGCAGATGACAATTCTAATAACCAGAGATTTAGATATGATTCAAATGGATTCTGGATTAAGTCGTCTGAGCAGTGTAAAAAGGATGCCAAAGAACCTTGTGAATCTTGATCTGATCATGGAGTTGGGTGTAGGTTAGGTAGGTGGTTAGGAAAGCCCAGCTTGACATACAGGCACTGACTGGACTGACCCACCTGCTACTGCCACCCACTATGTCCCTGTCCTGGGTCCTGGGCATCCTGCCACTGATCTAATGTTGGAGACATGCTCTCTTAGGAATGGCGTGATACACATGCTTACATGTCCTTGTCCTCTAAGAGAGGGGGAGGAATGGGGAGACGCAAACCTTGTCAGCGACGTCGCCAAATTGCATTAAAAATAGTTATAATCTTTTTTTTTTTTTGTAGCCATAGTTGTAACAATGGTACTAAGCAGGGGGCTGAGAGAGAGTCGCTAACACGGGCGTTTGATCATAAGAGAGTGTAATTTATGTTACAAGACTTGGACACGGCACGCATGTTCGACTTTCAGCAGAGTGTTTGGATTGTGGGGGCTCATAAAAATACCAGCACCAAGTGAAAGGACATAGGAACACGGAGCTATGCTAAGCTATAGGGAGGCTAAGCAGCGGGACACTACACGAAGCCAGGGGATTGGGCTAAAGCTTTTACCCCGTATCCATCTTCTACTAAATCTGTACATAATCAGGTGGAATGCCTTTTCAACTGTGAGCATGACAATAAAATAAGAAGGCAATCAATCAAAATAAGGATATTAGAGTTGATATGTCGGTATGTTTTTCTGTGATTGGCAGGGATGATGGGGGAGGAAGAGTGGCTCCTATGAGAGTGTGTCTGGACCCACTTGGTATGCTGTGTGCTCTCCTGGGGGGAGCCTCTGTACTAATCCACTCTGCAGATGACTGACATCTCGCTGTCCATCAAAATGTGACCTGGGGCCCTCTTTTAATGAGATCCCTTCCACATGACGGGTGCCACTTCTCTCCCAGTGCTCTGTCGTGTCTGTCTTTCTGTCCGTCTGTCTGTCTAATCACTGTATCTATTCTAATCAATTTCATATCTACATGCATGTGTTGTTGCTTTATGTGCAGTGGGTGTGTGGGGTCAGGGGCGGATTGGCCATTCGCCAATTCTGGCAAATGCCAGATGGGCTGGCCATTTTTGGGGGGTTGAATGGGTTGGTTGAAATTGACACAAACACATAAAAATAAAATACAAAGTAAAATGTGACATGACTGGTGCCCCATGGGCCATTTAAGATTTTCTTTGCAATTTTTCTGTTATACTTCCAAAGATATTCAAGCAATTTCATTTGTTATAAGATCATAACACATTTGCCTCTCGAGTGCTTGGGTGGAAAGGAGAGTGGCTCGCTCATTACAGCAACAGGCACAGGGGCAGGGCACACACTTTCATTAAAGGAATCACTTCACTGTTTGACCAAATTATGATTTTGGCAACCCCCCCC
Source organism: Oncorhynchus mykiss (assembly GCF_013265735.2). Taxonomy (NCBI): domain Eukaryota; kingdom Metazoa; phylum Chordata; class Actinopteri; order Salmoniformes; family Salmonidae; genus Oncorhynchus; species Oncorhynchus mykiss. Next base: position 42,633,569 of record NC_048571.1, read on the forward strand.
CCCCCCCCCCCCCCCCCCCCCCCCCCCCACAAATATTAAAGTTTGTGATGGTGTGTGGTGATTTGACCAAAATCATGGTTTGTGCCCCTCTGCTGAGATGGGCTGGCCTGGATTTCTGATAGGCCGAGCTGAGGTCACCCAAACTCACATTCAAAATCAAACGCGGCATCAGCAACGAGACCTGCTCTGACTCTAGACAGCCAAGATCATGTACTGTAAAATATGGAAAGGGTACCTAAAAACGTAGAAAGAGCACATTCTACATTGTCACCTCACCAAACCGTCGTATTTGTTGGGGTGGCTAAAACCAAACCATGATTTGGTCAAACAGTAAAGTGCATTATCCTCATGAATCCTGTAATGAACATGTATGCACTGCCCGTGTGCCGGTTTCGCTGCTGCTGTAATGAGCGAGCCACTCACCTCTCCCCCCATGAGCTTGAGAGAAAAATGTGTTCTGGTCCTCCACTCTCAATATTTCACTCAGTAGCAACTTTTTTACAACCAAGATATTTGATATGGCTTTGAGATATGGAGCGGCGCGTGCTTTTGAAATGCGCAACGGCCATTATGAGGGCATAGGCCTATAGGTCTTATGGGTTGTAGCATACAACTGCAAAATGTATACAGTACATACAGTGGGGCAAAAAAGTATTTAGTCAGCCACCAATTGTGCAAGTTCTCCCACTTAAAAAGATGAGAGAGGCCTGTAATTTTCATCATAGGGACACTTCAACTATGAAAGACAAAATTAGGAAACAAAATCCAGAAAATTTTCATTTTTTATGACTATATTTGCAAGTTATGGTGGAAAATAAGTACAGTGCCTTGAGAAAGTATTCGGCCCCCTTGAACTTTGCGACCTTTTGCCACATTTCAGGCTTCAAACATAAAGATATAAAACTGTATTTTTTTGTGAAGAATCAACAACAAGTGGGACACAATCGTGAAGTGGAACGACATTTATTGGATATTTCAAACTTTTTTAACAAATCAAAAACTGAAAAATTGGGCGTGCAAAATTATTCAGCCCCCTTAAGTTAATACTTTGTAGCGCCACCTTTTGCTGCGATTACAGCTGTAAGTCGCTTGGGGTATGTCTCTATCAGTTTTGCACATCGAGAGACTGAATTTTTTTCCCATTCCTCCTTGCAAAACAGCTCGAGCTCAGTGAGGTTGGATGGAGAGCATTTGTGAACAGCAGTTTTCAGTTCTTTCCACAGATTCTCGATTGGATTCAGGTCTGGACTTTGACTTGGCCATTCTAACACCTGGATATGTTTATTTTTGAACCATTCCATTGTAGATTTTGCTTTATGTTTTGGATCATTGTCTTGTTGGAAGACAAATCTCCGTCCCAGTCTCAGGTCTTTTGCAGACTCCATCAGGTTTTCTTCCAGAATGGTCCTGTATTTGGCTCCATCCATCTTCCCATCAATTTTAACCATCTTCCCTGTCCCTGCTGAAGAAAAGCAGGCCCAAACCATGATGCTGCCACCACCATGTTTGACAGTGGGGATGGTGTGTTCAGCTGTGTTGCTTTTACGCCAAACATAACGTTTTGCATTGTTGCCAAAAAGTTCAATTTTGGTTTCATCTGACCAGAGCACCTTCTTCCACATGTTTGGTGTGTCTCCCAGGTGGCTTGTGGCAAACTTTAAACGACACTTTTTATGGATATCTTTAAGAAATGGCTTTCTTCTTGCCACTCTTCCATAAAGGCCAGATTTGTGCAATATACGACTGATTGTTGTCCTATGGACAGAGTCTCCCACCTCAGCTGTAGATCTCTGCAGTTCATCCAGAGTGATCATGGGCCTCTTGGCTGCATCTCTGATCAGTCTTCTCCTTGTATGAGCTGAAAGTTTAGAGGGACGCAAAGTCTTGGTAGATTTGCAGTGGTCTGATACTCCTTCCATTTCAATATTATCGCTTGCACAGTGCTCCTTGGGATGTTTAAAGCTTGGGAAATCTTTTTGTATCCAAATCCGGCTTTAAACTTCTTCACAACAGTATCTCGGACCTGCCTGGTGTGTTCCTTGCTCTTCATGATGCTCTCTGCGCTTTTAACGGACCTCTGAGACTATCACAGTGCAGGTGCATTTATACGGAGACTTGATTACACACAGGTGGATTGTATTTATCATCATTAGTCATTTAGGTCAACATTGGATCATTCAGAGATCCTCACTGAACTTCTGGAAAGAGTTTGCTGCACTGAAAGTAAAGGGGCTGAATAATTTTGCACGCCCAATTTTTCAGTTTTTGATTTGTTAAAAAAGTTTGAAATATCCAATAAATGTCGTTCCACTTCATGATTGTGTCCCACTTGTTGATTCTTCACAAAAAAATACAGTTTTATATCTTTATGTTTGAAGCCTAAAACGTGGCAAAAGGTCGCAAAGTTCAAGGGGGCCGAATACTTTCGCAAGGCACTGTATATATGGAGACTGCTCAGTACCAAAAATAAGGGGTTAATAAATACGTCTGTTGTTCCATGTTGTGCATCTCTTATATTCAATGCGTTTGCATGGACTAATAGCAGTATGGCCCAAAATATATTTTTGTGTAAGAATTTTTTTGCATATATTTTTTGATACTTCAAGGGGTCTTTAAATTCAAAATCAAATAGCTCAATGATCCTTGGTATGACCTTCTTAAAACAATTCCATGTAGCTTAGTAGAACCCTCCCCCAGCTTAGACAGGGCTTAGACGCTTATGGGTTAATACCCACGCCCCCACTAAGCCACGCCTCCAGTGTAATTTACCAGTGTGCCTTTTCAAATGAAATGTAGAGTTACCACCGATGACTGTATTTGTTAGTGACAGAGACATGGTTGTTGAATTCATTCATTTCCAGTCAAGTGGACAACAGTATCTGCTGTAGGTGAATGTTACCACCACAATTAAACTGATCATGACAATACATGACATATATTATAATGCCTTACTTTGATGGCCAAGTTTGACCTAACAGAGTGGTGTCAGGAACCTCCTCGTTTGCAGGCCACATCAGGCCTGCAAGTCACATTATGCTGGCTTGCAAAGTGACGTGTAATTTCTGTTGGAATCCAGACAGAATTAGGAAGACCAACAGTTTTATTCAACTGCAACCTGCATTCAAAATGATTACATGATTAGGGATGTTGATAAAGGAGAACCACTTAAGCCATTTAAGTAACGGGTGCAATGAATCTAACTGATTGGATTAGTTTAGAAGAATGTACTGTATGTTATTTACCTTTGTGTAGCATAAGACGAATCAATCAATGTACACGCAAAATCACAGATATTATTAAAAACAATCCTAAAATCATTCAAGCTGCAGTAGGGTGTGGTGCGATGGGAATGCTTTACTCTCCACAGAGTAAAACTGGCACACTCACACTCTTTAACACCTGAATCAACACCCCATCCCCAAACATACAACCTGACCCTACACAGCCTACTTAGACACAGGCAGTAGTGCTGACATTGGCTAATACAGTACAGCGTTTCCTCAACCATTTCTGTGCCAGTGACTGATGAGACATGGCCCTCCTCCTCCTTTTTTAACCAGCTCGTGTTTAAACAAGGCCGTGGCTACAGACCTGACTTTTTCATGTTCTTTAGTGTTTAAACAAGTCCGTGGCTACAGACCTGACTTTTTCATGTTCTTTAGTGTTTAAACAAGGCCGTGGCTACAGACCTGACTTTTTCATGTTCTTTAGTGTATAAACAAGGCCGTGGCGACAGACCTGACTTTTTCATGTTCTTTAGTGTTTAAACAAGGCCGTGGCGACAGACCTGACTTTTTCATGTTCTTTAGTGTTTAAACAAGGCCTTGGCGACAGACCTGACTTTTTCATGTTCTTTAGTCCGCTGACTGAAAGATCTGGAGCTTCCCGAAAATTCTGCACATGTGCGGATCACTTTCTGCACGTGAATATCATCCACTTTACACTGAATATCATCCACTTTACACTGAATATCATCCACTTTACAAGCAGAGAACAGGCTACTCAGGCGAATGGTGCTCATTTAATGAAGTTAACTCAAGCTGAATCAATGTCTACAAGATCTCACATAATGATCACAGTATTCCTCATAAAAACAAACAAATGTAATAGCGTAATGTTACCATAAGACAAAATAAACACCGCATTAAATCACAAATGATAATTCTTCCAATTTTACCCAAAGTTACCAACCATTTGATCTCAATCAGTTTCTTGGTGATCTTGAGTTATACAGTGTTGTTTTGAAATAGCCTACAGTGTTGTTTAGAATGATCTACATATAGCTAATTTTATAGTAGATGGTGTGAATAAACTGCAGCATGGCCTACCTGTGTATTTTGCCTAGTGGCTCGCGCTGTTGAGTTTTGGCTAGTTTTTGGATACAAAAATGTGGTGGCATTTTTGTCTCACAGTAACATTATACTATGCTATTATATTCAGTACTGTTATGTAGAATTTTTTATTTTATTTTTTATTTCACCTTTATTTAACCAGGTAGGCTAGTTGAGAACAAGTTCTCATTTGCAACTGCGACCTGGCCAAGATAAGGCATAGCAGTGTGAACAGACAACACAGAGTTACACATGGAGTAAACAATTAACAAGTCAATAACACAGTAGAAAAAAGGGGAGTCTATATATACATTGTGTGCAAAAGGCATGAGAAGGTAGGCAAATAATTACAATTATGCAGATTAACACTGGAGTGATAAATGATCAGATGGTTATGTACAGGTAGAGATATTGGTGTGCAAAAGAGCAGAAAAATAAAAATAAATAAATAAAAACAGTATGGGGATGAGGTAGGTGAAAATGGGTGGGCTATTTACCAATAGACTATGTACAGCTGCAGCGATCGGTTAGCTGCTCAGATAGCAGATGTTTGAAGTTGGTGAGGGAGATAAAAGTCTCCAACTTCAGCGATTTTTGCAATTCGTTCCAGTCACAGGCAGCAGAGAACTGGAACGAAAGGCGGCCAAATGAGGTGTTGGCTTTAGGGATGATCAGTGAGATACACCTACTGGAGCGCGTGCTACGGATGGGTGTTGCCATCGTAACCAGTGAACTGAGATAAGGCGGAGCTTTACCTAGCATGGACTTGTAGATGACCTGGAGCCAGTGGGTCTGGCGACGAATATGTAGCGAGGGCCAGCCGACTAGAGCATACAAGTCGCAGTGGTGGGTGGTATAAGGTGCTTTAGTGACAAAACGGATGGCACTGTGATAAACTGCATCCAGTTTGCTGAGTAGAGTGTTGGAAGCAATTTTGTAGATGACATCGCCGAAGTCGAGGATCGGTAGGATAGTCAGTTTTACTAGGGTAAGTTTGGCGGCGTGAGTGAAGGAGGCTTTGTTGCGGAATAGAAAGCCGACTCTTGATTTGATTTTCGATTGGAGATGTTTGATATGGGTCTGGAAGGAGAGTTTAGAGTCTAGCCAGACACCTAGGTACTTAATACTGTGACCATTATGTGATCTTGCAGACATTCACTCAGCTTGATCTAACTTCGATCAAACGTCGCCATAGTAGCCTGTTCTCTCTGCATAAAGTAGAGAATATATGCATGCTTAGAATGTGATCCGCACATGTGCAGAAGCGTTGCTGTGTCTCTGTCTGGAGATGTAACTCACCACTGTAACTGTCTCTGTCTGGAGATACAACTCACCACTGTAACTGTGTCTCTGTCTGGAGATACAACTCACCACTATAACTGTCTCTCTGTCTGGAGATACAACTCACCACTGTAACTGTGTCTCTGTCTGGAGATACAACTCACCACTGTAACTGTGTCTCTGTCTGGAGATACAACTCACCACTGTAACTGTGTCTCTGTCTGGAGATACAACTCACCACTGTAACTGTGTCTCTGTCTGGAGATACAACTCACCACTGTAACTGTGTCTCTGTCTGGAGATACAACACACCACTGTAACTGTGTGTCTGGAGATTCAACTCACCACTGTAACTGTGTCTCTGTCTGGAGATACAACACACCACTGTAACTGTGTCTCTGTCTGGAGATACAACTCACCACTGTAACTGTGTCTCTGTCTGGAGATACAACTCACCACTGTAACTGTGTCTCTGTCTGGAGATACAACACACCACTGTAACTGTGTCTCTGTCTGGAGATACAACTCACCACTGTAACTGTGTCTCTGTCTGGAGATACAACACACCACTGTAACTGTGTCTCTGTCTGGAGATACAACTCACCACTGTAACTGTGTCTCTGTCTGGAGATACAACTCACCACTGTAACTGTGTCTCTGTCTGGAGATACAACTCACCACTGTAACTGTGTCTCTGTCTGGAGATGCAACTCACCACTGTAACTGTGTCTCTGTCTGGAGACGCAACTCACCACTGTAACTGTGTCTCTGTCTGGAGACACAACTCACCACTATAACTGTGTCTCTGTCTGGAGACACAACTCACCACTATAACTGTGTCTCTGTCTGGAGATACAACTCACCACTGTAACTGGGCCTCTGCTCTAGCCATTTGGTTTGCCTCCATGGTGTGCTGTCTATCTGTCTCAGCATCTTCTCTGCTGTCACTCTATGCCTCTTCTTGTTCTCTGTCTGTTTGTCTGCCTGTCTGGCTTGTGTTTTATAAAAGCCAAGCTAACGGCTTAGGCTAGATTGCAAATGAGTGCCGATCATATGTGTTCCCCTGAATCAACACCTATCCTCAGTGTTAATTACTATTACAGGGCTCCAGAGTAACATTTTCCCCTGGTGCCACTAACTTTTTATAGTTGGTGGCACCAGAAATCATGAGTAATCATCTTATAAAGCCATTCATAGTGCTTTATTATTCTTGGTACCATTTGAAAGGAAACACTTTAAAGTTTGTGGAAATGTGAAAGGAATGTAGGAGAATAACACAATAGATCTGTTAGAAGATAAAACAATGAAAAAAACAACTGTTCTTTTGTATTTTTTTTGTACCATCATCTTTGAAATGCAAGAGAAAGGCCATCATGTATTATTCCAGCCCAGGTGCAATTTAGATTTTGGCAACTAGATGACAGCAGTGTATGTGCAAAGTTTTCGACTGATACAATGAACCATTGCATTTCTGTTCAAAATGTTGTATCAAGACTGCCCAAATGTGCTTAATTTGATTATTAATAAATAGACTACTGAGGTTTGCAAGGAAAACGTCTTCATCTAACAAGTCCAAGCAGGAATGCACATTCTGGGTTTAAACTATAGGACTTGAGTTTTCACAAGAGTATAAATAACACAATTGTACATGCATGAGATACCAACCCATTATTATTTTTTTTAAATAGAATAACTAACTGTAACTATAATACCCACTGCTAGTAGCTACAGTGGGGCAAAAAAGTATTTAGTCAGCTACCAATTGTGCAAGTTCTCCCACTTAAAAAGATGAGAGAGGCCTGTAATTTTCATCATAGGTACACTTCAAATATGACAGACAAAATGAGAAACCACATTGTAGGATTTTTTATGAATTTATTTGCAAATTATGGTGGAAAATAAGTATTTGGTCAATAACAAAAGTTTATCTCAATACTTTGTTATATACCCTTTGTTGGCAATGACAGAGGTCAAACGTTTTCTGTAAGTCTTCACAAGGTTTTCACACACTGTTGCTGGTATTTTGGCCCATTCCTCCATGCAAATCTACTCTAGAGCAGTGATGTTTTGGGCTGTTGCTGGGCAACACGGACTTTCAACTCCCTCCAAAGATTTTCTATGGGGTTGAGATCTGGAGACTGGCTAGGCCACTCCAGGACCTTGAAATGCTTCTTACGAAGCCACTCCTTCGTTGCCCGGGTGGTGTGTTTGGGATCATTGTCATGCTGAAAGACCCAGCCACGTTTCATCTTCAATGCCATTGCTGATGGAAGGAGGTTTTCACTCAAAATCTCACGATACATGGCCCCATTCATTCTTTCCTGTACACGGATCAGTCGTCTTGGTCCCTTTGCAGAAAAACAGCCCCAAAGCATGATGTTTCCACACCCATGCTTCACAGTAGGTATGGTGTTCTTTGGATGCAACTCAGCATTCTTTGTCCTCCAACCACGACGAGTTGAGTTTTTACCAAAAAGTTATATTTTGGTTTCATCTGACCATATGCCATTCTCCCAATCTTCTTCTGGATCATCCAAATGCTCTCTAGCAAACTTCAGATGGGCCTGGACATGTACTGGCTTAAGCAGGGGGACACGTTTGGCACTGTAGGATTTGAGTCCCTGGCGGCGTAGTGTGTTACTGATGGTCGGCTTTGTTACTTTGGTCCCAGCTCTCTGCAGGTCATTCACTAGGTCCCCCCCGTGTGGTTCTGGAATTTTTGCTCACCGTTCTTGTGATCATTTTGACCCCACGGGGTGAGATCTTGCGTGGATCCTCAGATCGAGGGAGATTATCAGTGGTCTTGTATGTCTTCCATTTCCTAATAATTGCTCCCACAGTTGATTTCTTCAAACCACGCTGCTTACCTATTGCAGATTCAGTCTTCCCAGCCTGGTGCAGGTCTACAATTTTGTTTCTGGTGTCCTTTGACAGCTCTTTGGTCTTGGCCATAGTGGAGTTTGGAGTGTGACTGTTTGAGGTTGTGGACAGGTGTATTTTATACTGATAACAAGTTCAAACAGGTGCCATTAATACAGGTAACGAGTGGAGGACATCAGAGACTCTTAAAGAAAAAGTTACAGGTCTGTGAGAGCCAGAAATCTTGCTTGTTTGTAGGTGACCAAATACAGTGCCTTGCGAAAGTATTCGGCCCCCTTGAACTTTGCGACCTTTTGCCACATTTCAGGCTTCAAACATAAAGATATAAAACTGTATTTTTTGTGAAGAATCAACAACAAGTGGGACACAATCATGAAGTGGAACGACATTTATTGGATATTTAAAACTTTTTTAACAAATCAAAAACTGAAAAATTGCGCGTGCAAAATTATTCAGCCCCTTTACTTTCAGTGCAGCAAACTCTCCAGAAGTTCAGTGAGGATCTCTGAATGATCCAATGTTGACCTAAATGACTAATGATGATAAATACAATCCACCTGTGTGTAATCAAGTCTCCGTATAAATGCACCTGCACTGTGATAGTCTCAGAGGTCCGTTAAAAGAGCAGAGAGCATCATGAAGAACAAGGAGCACACCAGGCGGGTCTGAGATACTGTTGTGAAGAAGTTTAAAGCCGGATTTGGATACAAAAAGATTTCCCAAGCTTTAAACATCCCAAGGAGCACTGTGCAAGCGATAATATTGAAATGGAAGGAGTATCAGACCACTGCAAATCTACCAAGACCTGGCCGTCCCTCTAAACTTTCAGCTCATACAAGGAGAAGAGTGATCAGAGATGCAGCCAAGAGGCCCATGATCACTCTGGATGAACTGCAGAGATCTACAGCTGAGGTGGGAGACTCTGTCCATAGGACAACAATCAGTCGTATATTGCACAAATCTGGCCTTTATGGAAGAGTGGCAAGAAGAAAGCCATTTCTTAAAGATATCCATAAAAAGTGTTGTTTAAAGTTTGCCACAAGCCACCTGGGAGACACACCAAACATGTGGAAGAAGGTGCTCTGGTCAGATGAAACCAAAATTGAACTTTTTGGCAACAATGCAAAATGTTATGTTTGGCGTAAAAGTAACACAGCTGAACACACCATCCCCACTGTCAAACATGGTGGTGGCAGCATCATGGTTTGGGCCTGCTTTTCTTCAGCAGGGACAGGGAAGATGGTTAAAATTGATGGGAAGATGGATGGAGCCAAATACAGGACCATTCTGGAAGAAAACCTGATGGAGTCTGCAAAAGACCTGAGACTGGGACGGAGATTTGTCTTCCAACAAGACAGTGATCAAAAACATAAAGCAAAATCTACAATGGAATGGTTCAAAAATAAACATATCCAGGTGTTAGAATGGCCAAGTCAAAGTCCAGACCTGAATCCAATCGAGAATCTGTGGAAAGAACTGAAAACTGCTGTTCACAAATGCTCTTCATCCAACCTCACTGAGCTCGAGCTGTTTTGCAAGGAGGAATGGGAAAACATTTCAGTCTCTCAATGTGCAAAACTGATAGAGACATACCCCAAGCGACTTACAGCTGTAATCGCACCAAAAGGTGGTGCTAAGTGGTGGTGCAAAGTATTAACTTAAGGGGGCTGAATAATTTTGCACGCCCAATTTTTCAGTTTTTGATTGTTAAAAAAGTTTGAAATATCCAATAAATGTCGTTCCACTTCATGATTGTGTCCCACTTGTTGTTGATTCTTCACAAAAAAATACAGTTTTATATCTTTATGTTTGAAGCCTGAAATGTGGCAAAAGGTCGCAAAGTTCAAGGGGGCCGAATATTTTCGCAAGGCACTGTACTTCCATACATTATTGGAACTGGTACCAGGGGACCTTCAGACGAGTCTTGTGAGATTTGTAGGTGTCCTGGAGCAAAACAACCGACATGTACGTGAGAGTCTCACCTTTCCACAGAGGGGTCATATTATTGCGTAGCCCAAACAGTTCGGACACCACAGACAGAAGTTGGCAGATCAGCTGTACCAAGTTCAGACGAGTACAAAGACGCTTGTGGGGGCCATAGAGCAAAACGAAGAATGAAGGTTACTTACAGAACCACGGTTCCATGAGCTAGGAACTATGCTGCCGAGATATTAATATCAAAGTATTTCCGTGCCACGGTTGTGATGCTCTTGCCCCCACCCCCTATATATACCTGGGTGAGTAGCATCGCTTCCTTGAGACTCTTACCGAGGCTACAAGGGAACTGACATCTGTACTAGCATAGGCCCAGCTCTAAGAGCTGTGAGTAACCTTCGTTCTATTTCACTTGAGGGACTATACTAGTCACTCAATGGGATAACAATACCAGAGCAAGTTGGTTCCTGTGGGGTACAGCCTAGAGCAACACATCACCATAGGTGTTTGAGGCAGCACCCATCCCAATCACAGGATACTGTTTGGAGGGAAGGGCAGCAACAAGCACAGCTGAGCTCACATTGTGAGAGTCAGCCACATTCACCCGGTAAAATCTTGCAAAGGTACTGGGGGACACCAAGCTGGCAGCCGCACATATGTCAGAGTGGGGGACTCCCTTAAGCAGTGCTCAGGAGGTGGCAACTTCCCTTGGTGGAGTGCAAAACCCCAGAGGATGGGGCTGGGTGGCCAGCTAGGCTATATGCTTGCAGGATAGTGTCTACAATCCAATGTGACAACCGTTGTTTTGAGAGAGGCTGTACTCTATATCCAAAGCACACAAACAGCTGATCAGAGCGATGGATTGCCTGAGTCCGGTCCCCATACGCATTTAGGGATCTCACAGGACACAGAGCGCATACATCAACATCATGAGCCCCAGGGGGCATGGAGGTGGACAAGGCTGTTAGCACTATTTCCCTGTTCAAGTGTCCTGGGGTCAGGACCTTTGGTAGGAAGGCAGGATTGGGCCACAGAGTGGGGATGTGGTAGACTCAAGATCTAAACCAGACCATTTTCGCAGTTCAGCGGCCAAGCCACAACTGCAGGCGGGAGGGATTCTGATGCCACAATGTGCCCTCTGCCTGTGACAATAGGTCCCGTCTCCGATGTAGTTCCCATGTTGTTCCTGCTAGGAGTGACAGTATTGTGCTGAACCAGTCAGAAGGACCTGGTGGCCCTCTTCCCTGATTCTGTCCGGAGTTGCTGGAATCAGCGGGATCGGGTGGAAGGTGTATAGCCTCTTCCTCGGCCACTCGTGGGCCAGGGCATCTAGGCCAAGTGGCCCGGGGGGGGCCAAAGAATCCCGACATGCGACTCATCATTCAGGGATATAGTCGCCACTCCCCTTCCGGAGAGCCTTCCCTGGACAGTCGGTCCGCTGCATTGTTCAGGATTGAGCAGAGCTAGTCAGACTGCTCTCAACTCTAGCATGTTGATGTGCCCTCTCCCTCATTACTGCTCCCCAGCCTTTCAAGGAGGTGTCTGTTTGAACCAGTTACCTTTGTTGGACTCTGCCCAGGCGTATCCCGCCTGAAAGGTATTTCAGGGATTGCCATCTTTCCAGTGCTCGGATGCATTCCTTGGGCACAGTCAGTCAACAATACCTGTGTTCCTTGGGATGTAAACTCTGAGCATTGAACCCCCAGGTGTGGTGTGTAGAAGGCCCAATGGGGTCAAAAGAGAGGCTGCGGAGAGGAGACCCATCAGTCTCTGACACTGAAGAACAGTCGCCTTCCAGTCTTGGACAAAAGGATTGAGGTGAACTAAAATTTTCTGGACTGCTCTTTGATGAGGTGAGCCTTCATTAGAGATGAGTAGGTCTGCATGCCCACTAACATTACAGTTTGTGTGGGGACCAGTTTTTTGCATGTTCAACCTGAGGCCTAGCTCTGAGATGTGCTTCAGGAGAGATGTCGTGTCTACTGCTGCCTGTTCTTGTGTCTGAGCGCGGATTAGCCGATAGTCTAGGCAATTTAGTACAATCATCCCTTGTGATGTTAATGGTGCTAGAGCGGCAACCAAGCATTTTGTGTATGTTCTTGGTGCCAGGGAGAGACCAAAAGGTAACACTTGGTACTTGTCCGCTATGTCATTGAATGCAAAGCACAGGAACTTCCTGTGGGCCGGGTGGATCGGTACATGGAAGTAGGCATCTTTTAGGTCGACAGTGGTGAACCACTGGCCTGAGATGTAGTGGCACCACTGACCTGGAGCCTGTTGACGTGGATTATCAGGGCTGATTTGGAGGAGGGCCCAAGCAGCCTGTCAAGGCAAGGGAGAGCTGAGGTCTAGACTGCAATGTTCTCTGAGTAGGGTAACGTGGGGCAAGGTTACCCATTAAAGACTGAAGTGTCTCTTTGTCCTCACGCAGCGTCGCCGTTTGGTCCAAAATGGCGGCCACACCAGGACCAAAAACTTGGCCTGGGGAGATGGGGAGCTCCATAAGGGGTTTCTTCACAGAGGCGGACATCTTTGCCTGTGAGAGCCAAAGTTGTCTGCATGACGAGATGACTGTAGACAGGGCTTTTCCATTAGCATCTCAGCACTTAAGACGGAGATGAGTGTGGACACCTGAGTCATTTCAACTGCCTGGTCACCATCAGTGGACAGGCGAGCTATCAGACCGTGCAGGTGTGCCTGAAGCAGAGTGGTCACATTCATGATGCGAGCCACCATGGCCAAGGTCTGGAAGGTGTTGTTTAAATGGTCGTCAGCAGCCCGATGAGGTCCCAGAGGACAGCGGGGAGACCTACCAATGATCTCCTTGTCTGGGAGGACCATGGCAGCAAAAATGGGGTCCATGACAGGGTGTTGGTCCAGTCACTACTCCCCGGGAGAAGCCATGAGGGTCCAAGGCTTGCCCTGGCTTGCACTGAACCTTGAGTTCACCTTAGCCCAAGATTGACGCAGTTCATTAGAGAACTTGGAGCACCAGAGGAATGTACACTCTGCCCGGGCTGCTGTTAGGATCTGGATTAACATCCAGAGCTTTCAGAATCCTAGATAGGAGCTCCTGCACATCAACTGATGAACAGGGCACTTCACTCTCAGCCCTCTCTGAGCCATGGTTCATGTCTTAAGTCTACAACGGAGCCTGTCGGGCTGAGAGAGTGGAGCTGCAAAGACAGAGAGGCTGCCTGGGCCTCCAACTCATCCAGAGTAGGGACCCTGTCCTCCTTGGACTGCTTGGCGGGAGGGCCCACCGCTGAGGAGGATTGTGTACGCTTGAGGCCGCTCCCGGAGCCTCTAGCATTTGTCTCCATCGTCGTAGCTAATCGTGCTTCACATAGGCGTGGGCCGAGAGTAGCACAATACATACAGCTGAAGGGGGAATCCACAGCCTGAATGGCAATGCTCTAAGCCTAGGCACATCATACACATCATACCCTTTAGCTAGAGCTAGGTAACACACAGTCTCCCCTAGCCTGGGTACACGCGGTACCCAGCCTCAAACTCCAGTGAGAAGAGGCTAGCGTCCAGCTGAAGCTAACAAGCAACAGGTAGAGCAATTAGCTGGGAGGCTAACCGTGAACAGGTTGGCCCAACACATTCACCCTACTTCAATGCACGGTGTCAACCTGTCAGATTTTTTTTTACAGACAACAAAACAATGCAGAGCACTCCTTGGAGGAGCAAGCTTTGCCCAAAACGGAGATTACTCTACACACTCTACACGAAAAACACACCCATGCAGTCTTCTACATCCACTTCTCTTTCCCCTGAGTAGCTGAGGGAAGAAATGAGGAAGTGATGCTACGCACCCAGGTATTTATAGGGGTGGAGGCACGCACCTCACACCAGAGCATCACACCCGTGGCACGAGGGCAGGAAGGATATCCCACTGAGTTCCTCAAGCGAAATAGAACACCATCGTGTTCGTGAGAGTTTCATCTTTCCAAAGAGAAGGTCATAACAGTTTGTAGGCCAAACCATTCGGATGTGTCGCGGTCTGACAAACACGGCTCTAGCTCTGTCACCTTCCACCGCAGATGTGGAAGTGTGGTGGATTGAGACACATCCAATGCAAAAAAAAGTTTAAATTGGCAGATTTTTATGGGGATTTTTTTATTATTCAAATGACATTTCCACGTTGCACGGGCATCGACTTTATTTTTGGCCATCCGTGAGTGGAAGTGTCTATGGTTATATTAACTGTCTGCTGCCAGTTCTGAAGTATTTTTAAATGGTTACATAAAAGCATGTGGCAATAAAGTAATGTCTTTAATTCAACACCGCTTGACCTTGTCAAGTGATATGAACCCCGTGGTGTAATGGTTAAAAATACAAAATTAGTTGTTATTGCATAACAACATTGGTGCAAACTATATACACTTCCTAGTGTTAAAAATACTATGAGTTATTGCGTAACACTGAAAGTGTTAATTCCCTAACACTGACAAAGTGTAACAGCATCCACACTAAGCACAGTTTTTATTTAACACTTAAAAGTGTGGACACATATACACTCTGGTCCAGTGTTAAAAAGAACACTGGTGTTCATTTGCTGTGTGTGTGTGTGTGTGTGTGTGTGTGTGTGTGTGTGTGTGTGTGTGTGTGTGTGTGTGTGTGTGCGTGTGTGCGTGTGTGTGTGCGTGTGTGTGTGTATCTGACAAAGACAGAGAAAGCAAGTGTTTTTGCATGTGTGTGCTTGCGCTCATACGGGGATACATGTAAGCGTACATGTGAAAGGGAGAGAAGTGTTAGTGAGATTTGGGCACGGCTGGGGAGGTCTCAAACGGCACATCAGCTCATCAGTCAGCAGCTCTATGGGCTGCCATGCCAGCAACACATTCAGCATCAGCATTCAGCATCCGTGTTCAGCATCAGCGTTTAACGTTAACTGTCATTAGCAGCTCATTTGTCTGATTGAAAATGAGCATGTCACCTTTAGCCAGGACTTTAACATCCTCATTAGCCGGCACACACACCCTCCTACGTGGTGCAGCGGGGCTGTGTATTTATACAAGAGACAGAAGTCAGGGGCTTGTAGAGGTGAGAGTATTTATTCAACAGATGAGACTGTCATCTCTGTTTTAGACGACATGTCCTAACGTCCTCTCTCTGTGCCCAGGCCAACATCCCCTGAGACAAGTCCAGAGGAATTCCCAGCGGCTCAGCGTCGGCTGAACAAACAATGTCCCGTTTGTTCATATTAGAAACGTGTCCAACTCTGAGACTGTGCAACCACTGTCACACATCTGCACTGAACCAAAAAAATATAAATGAAACATGCAACAATGTCTGAGTCACTGAGCTAAAGATCATATAAGGAAATCAGTCAATTGAAATACATCTATAGATTTCACATGACTGGGAATAAAGGTATGCATCTGTTGGTCTCAGATATATTGTTAAACAGGTGGATTAGACAACCAGTCAGTATCTTGCCTCGTGCAGTGCGACACATCTCCTTTGCATAAAGTTGATCCGGCTGGATTGTGGAATGTTGTCCGAAGTGCGAAGTTGCTGGATATTGGCGGGAACTGGAACACGCTGACATATACTTTGATCCAGAGCATCCCGAACATGCTCTGGTTAGAATGCAGGCTATGGAAGAACTGGTACATTTTCAGCTTCCATGAATTTTGTTCAGATCCTTGGGACATGGGGCCGTGCATTATCATTACATGGGGCCGTGCATTATTATCATGCTGAAACATGAGGGGATGGAGGGGGATGAATGGCATGACAACGGGCCTCAGGATCTCATCACAGTATCTCTGTGCATTATAATTTCCATCGATAAAATGCAATTGTGTTCGTTGTCCGTAGCTTATGCCTTCCCATATCATAACACTACTGACACCATGGGGGACTCTGTTCAACGTTGACATCAGAAAACTGCTCTCCCACACGCCACCATACACGCTGTCTTCCATCTACCCGGTTCAATTGAAACTGGGATTCATCTGTAAAAAGCACACTTCTCCAGCGTGCCAGTGGCCATCGAGGGTGACCCACTGAAGTCAGTTACGACACCGAACTGCAGTCAGGTCAAGACCCTGGTTTATAAAGACAAGCACGCAGATGAGCTTCCCTGAGACGGTTCCTGACAGTTTGTGCAGAAATTCTTCAGTTGTGCAAAGCCACAGTTTCATCACCTGTCCGGGTGGCTGGTCTCAGATGATCTCGCAGGTGAAGAAGCCGGATGTAGAGGTCCTGGGCTGGCATGGTTACACGTGGTCTGCGGTTGTGCGGCTGGTTGAAGGTACTGGCAAATTCGCTAAAACAATGTTGGATGCGGCTTATGGTAGAGAAATGAACATTAAATTATCTGACAACAGGTCTGGAGGACATTCCTGCAGTCAGCATGCCAATTGCATGCTCCCTCAAAACTTGAGACATCTGTGGCATTATGTTGTGTGACAAAACTGCACAGTGGCCTAACGATCATGTTGTTTAATCAGCTTCTTGATATGCCACACCTGTCAGGTGGATGGATTATCTTTGCAAAGGAGAAACGCTCACTAACAGTGAGTTTGAGAGTAAAGCTTTTTGTGCGTACGGAACATTTCTGGGATCTTTGATTTCAGCTCATGAATCATGTGACCAACACATGTTGTATTTATATTTTTGTTCAGGATTATAAGGGTACAAGGACACAGAACAGTGGTGTGTTCACACTGTACACGGTTTAACGTGAGGGTGTGGTGGGTTTGTGTACCTTGGCTGACAACCACTGGCAGGACTAGTTGTAGAGCTGAGGCTACTGGTCATTTCCACATCATTAGTAAGCACCCGTGTCAGTGTTTTTAAGTGATGAGATGTATAATTATGGGGAGGGACATTCTGTTGGAGGGACTCCAACCCACTGTCAGTAAATCAATTAATATATTCACTAAAAAGCCTCTCATAACTTCTCAGAATGATGTAATGCGGTTCGAGTGCTTGCGCAGTCAATCGGATCAGCCTAAATTGTTGGCTTCTTGTTGAGAACGTGATTGTTCTTTGGTGGGGCATTGAATGTAGTGGTCAGGGATGAATAGCTGTGATTGTCAGCTAATCTAATGGGCGAACAGTGGACGAAGGCAAGTGTTAAAAGGGTAGTGGGATTAAACAACCAAGTGAGCTGAACCAGCGGTGATTCCACTAACGACACCTCCACCAAACCAACCCCAACCCCACGGTGTGGTATGTTGTGGATGTGGTGTTTTCGCGAGGGCTTGGTTTACGACGCACACATCGCAAAGAGGAGAGAGGATGGGAAAGAGGACAGAAATAACAGGCACTGACTTTCCTTTGGGATCCACTGAGAAGAACCACGGGCGCTTGTGACATCATTCTGAAAACGTAGCAGCCACACTTAATTCGATTGAGAACTAAGCCACTGATCCCAACCCCAGAAGAAGAAGGGAAAAAAAAGACTTATTAAAATGTACTTTATACAGTCTCCAGACAACTTTGTCGAGATAACAGGATCTTTTTACAACTGGTTTTGAAATTCCAGGAACAGATGTCTTGGCAATGTTTTTTTGTTTTTTTTAAAGCGTGAGAGTCTCTGGGTCTTTCATGTGAAGTGAAAAATGAGGGGCATGAAGACACCGAGCCTATTGTTTGCTTTGTTTACCAAATTATTCTTAAATGATACATTCAAATGAGATCGTCTTATCAAAGCTAGTTGCATAGAGATCTAATGAATTCTATGGCTAGTTGTCTGTTCCAATATGATGGCATAAGGCTTTTAATTATGAATCCCTAAAGTGTGCTGTTGTGCAGCATCTTGTTCATCACTACTTGCATGCAATCATAATGTGTGAACACATGCAGTGTTGGAGACCTTTTCCCCCATTATTCTTTGTGACATTTTAAGCTATTTGCTCTATGCTGGTTAGTCCTGGATGTGTTCCACGAGGGTGATATGGGTTTCATCCCCAGACAGTGTAATGTAATTATGGAAGTCTATACTGTGTTCAACTCGTCTGATGACATACCGGACAGAGAGAAAGGTCTTATGAAAAGTAAAAAATGACTTTGAACAGAATAGTAATATAGGGAGGGAAGTAGATAAACTGGGTAGAAAGGATAGAGGATAGATAGAAAGGAATAGAAATAAACTGCAAGCCAGTGAGTCTCCATTTCTCCACATCTATTCATGATCTCTCTCTCTCTCCCCCTTACACACACACACGCACACATGTGCGCACACACACACACACACACACACACACACACAGAGGTCAGTATGGATCTTCCCCGCTCCTTACTGTGCCACAGCCACCTGTTTCATGGCCTCGTCAGAGGAGGTGATGACAGGAGGTAGGTGGGGGTGGAGGGTGGAGGGGAGACGGTTGGATCAGGAGCCCTGTGAGAGACATAAAATAGTACAGAATCAAAGACAGACACTGATGATATCTTCCATGTCCAGTTCGCTGATGCCGCTCACAGTGTAATGTTCCAGTGACTACTCTAAAGGAGTATTACAAGATCCCATTGTCCAGCCACTGAGATCATAGACAGCAGGACAAAGGAAGTGTTACCATTTCATCAGTCCCTGTTATCATCGCCCACACAGACTGTTTTTGTGCAGCCTAGACTGGAGAAGAAGTTCAACCACTTCCTGCTTGACGTGTAGAGCAAAACGTCTGAGTCAATTCCTCTGCCTGCCTTCAGCCTCCCCCTTAAGCCTGGGACCTGTGGTTTCGTAGGGGTGAAGAATGACACCTGTGATGTAGGGAAGTAGGGGGACCAACCCGCCATCCCTGGCAACAACGCTGGGAAAGTCTATTACACAACCCCATTAAACCTCCAACCGCAGATGGTGAGACAGAGGTTCTTTCAAACAAGACGCCATTTTGAATATAAAATCCAATTGTTATTATTCATAGGACATGTTACAGTGAAGGGGGCTGATATAATTTAATCCATGTGCTCCTCCAGTTAGATGCTGTTGCCGGGCGGAGAGATGGGTGCAGCCAGACGAGCGGGATGGGGGGGATCAGAGCCTCCGGAGCCCGATAGGAAACAGCCTTTAATTCATCCCAAATCATCCCACCGCAGCTGCCCTCTTCCCTTATTTCCCAGGGAAGGGAAATATGAGCCAGATACAAAGAGACAGACTTGTGTCATGTTGAAATAGCAGCTGTCCCATTTTTTTTTTTTTTTTACCCACAAAGCTCCAGTTGAGTCATAAACTGGCTTTGGGATGAGACCTAACCTACCCCCGTCTGAGTGATCAGGGCTCTGATTGAAATCTGAATGAGATCAACATTCATGGACTATTGGTCCAGTTTTCAACTTTATAATCCTTGTAAGAGCATTAGGCCTACTTATGGGAGAAAGCATGTTGTGTGTGAGTCGAGTGGACGAGTGGTCTATGAAATCTGGACAAAAGCCATGCATGTACAGTAAGACCTTGTGAACGTGGTGGTTTCCTCGGATTTCTGCATCAACAACACAAGAGGAGACTGTATGAAACGCTCAATAGCAAGACGAAAAGAATCAAATCCAGTTTTCACAAGGTGAATCTTCTCGAAGTTAACTCACCAAAGTAATTACTGTAGACGCTAATAGCGCTATGGAGACTACCATTTCTGCTCCAAACTTTATAAAACCAGCCTACGTTTTGAAAAAGCCACATTAAAGTTTCCTTCTCTCTCCGCCATCAGAAGGCTGTGGGACGGAGGTATGACTGTGGCAACTGCACGGTGTTTTCCTTTTCCCATTTAAATGCTAATGAGTGTTCTGCTGGCGTAGTAGTCAAAGCAAGCAGAGACAGATTATTCTTCATAAGAAAAATGTAACAGCTCTCATGTTGAGGTTGAGGGATGAGTACATGTTCACTCATCACATTCAACACAGATGATCTGACCCACAGGGAGGTGTAACGGCCATTCTGTAAGTTAGGGTGTGTGTGTGTGTGTGTGTGTTCAAGTCTATGGCAACATGTGTGACCAATACAATACTGTCCGTGCGTGTGGCTCTGTGTGAGTGAATGCTTCTTCATCTAATTTGTATGCGTGTGGCGCAACTCGTAGTAAGTACATTTGAACCAAAGTGTGTGTGAGTGTCTGTCTGTGTGTGAGTGCACTTGTCTCTGCACCTCATCAGTAATGAAAGCTAGATAATTAGCTCCCAATCCTGTGGCAAATGTTGTCACAGCCACTTAAAAAAACGACTTTCCATGTCTGGTATAGTCATTGGCCTCTGTGTGGGTGGCACAAGGTCTGGGGGAAATTAATCAAATCAAATTCATCTGGGAGAATAACCCCTGCCCTCAATACTACCCTGTTTTCTACATTCTTCTGGTTCTTGTTCACATACATACACAGCATCTAATTCATGTTCAGGGTCAATGTAATTAACTATACAATGGAAAGCAGATATTGGAAAATACTCTGCTGTATGTTTATGGTGATACAGCTGGACTAAGCATGATAAAAGCAGAGATACATTTAAATAAATAGGCGAGGATAAAAAACTAAATAGTTCCCATGGTCCTTGACAATGACCACAAGCCACTTTCATTCGTCCCCACCAAGCCTGATGGCACTACTGATAACTACAGACAGCGTTGTAATTCAATAAGATTTAATAGCAATTCGATTTCATTTTAAACAACCATCAAAAGTCTGGGCTTTGCTGAAACCCGTTGGCTACGGCCAGCAAAGTAAAGTTGGACAGAATGAAGGAGAGAACGAAGGTTCACAGAGGCGAACCTCTTTTTTTTACAACAGATAGTAAACATGAAACTGTTGGCGGCCTTCCTAACACACTTGCTTACGACAACATTGAGTGTTGTGAGAACGGGTAACCAGACCTGAGAATCAAACAGCGTCAATGCAATGAGAGTTCCTTCCATATGCACCAATAACTCTTAGGATTTCAACCAGGCATCTCATCATTACGGCAAGTCCCAAACTGATCACTGAACGTCATCTCCCATACATATAATTTATATGATCAACAGTATTGATGGAGTTCTCTACCTGTGGTCTGGCCTAGACTCTTTGACACGCTTTGTTGGTAGAGCATCTATCGAACTTCTGGTGACTGCATTCCCGGAGAAATGCTGGAAAGACTTTGGAAGACTTTGTTAAACTAAATGTTCCCCGTTGCCAGGTCCCTGTAATTAATCTGCTCTTGTCTCACGCATGTGACAGATGTCTGGCCATCGCTGGCCTGAAGATAAAGATAATTAAAAGTAAATAAACAGAGGGAAAAGGAGGCAGCTGTTGGCTACGAGAGAGAGAGAGAGAGAGAGAGAGAGAGAGAGAGAGAGAGAGAGAGAGAGAGAGAGAGAGACGGTGGGAGAGAAAGACAGACCAAAAATAGAATGGAGAGAGGTGTGAACATAAATGAATATGTGAGGTATGTGTCAAGGCAGGAGGAATAATATACATGCACTAGAAAATATCAAGCTTTCCTTTTTATTTCCTGAGAAAACAGGAAGTGTTGAGGGAGCTGAAGGTGGAGAACATCGAAGAAAATCCAGTAGCTTTATTACCCCATCACCTGACCATCACTCCCTGTCCGATCAGTTTGCCCGACACATGAAGATGAACCCTCTGTGGAAAGGTGAGACTCAAGTACATGTCGGTTGTTTTTCTCTAGGACGAACACAGGCCTCACAAGACTCGTCTGAAGGTCCCCTGGTACCAGAACCAATAATGTATGGAAGTGTATATGGAGACTGACTGTTCAGTACCAGACATCAGGAGTTAAATACATGTGCAGAAAAATAACAAATGTTTCCTGATCTTTCTTATATGGCTCAGATAAAAAATAAGACAATTCAGAACAAACCTCCTTTAGAATTTTTGGGGGACTGTTGTTCCATGTCGTGAATATATATATATATGGTGGGGACGAATATATATATATATATATTGATACTTCAAAGGGGTCTTCAAATTCAAAATCAAATAGCAAAATGATCATTTTAAAACAATTCCATATAGCTTAGAAACCCCCACCCCTGCTTTTACGACCAAGGCTTGTGATCAAGGCTTGAGGTCACTCGAGATCTCTCTGTGAAGCCCACTCTTTTCCACCGACAGACCAGTGTGCTAAGTGCTTTTCCCGTTCCCAGACAGTTCTAGAAAGTCCCACACAATGTAATTGAAAATCTCTAAGTCACTCTCAGACATCATCCACTGCTTTCTTTCCCGTCTCAGTTGCCCATGGTCTGGTCAAAGCTGACTGCGTAGGTGTCTCTGACAGGATATGGCTATGAATCCGACCCATGAGACTCTTACAGTAGCTTCAAAACGTGTTTATCTCTGTGCTGTAGCAGTGGAAGAACATGATACCATCCCTGGAGTTTCTGATTCTGTTTTCTGCGGTGATCTAGATGGAATGACCAGCATAGCGCTTAGTGATCTGTGCTGGGAAACGTGGGATATATTTTGAGCAGATATTGGAGACGTAAGCCCCACTGCTTATGGTTAAATCATACGGAACACATTATGGATGACAAAAAGCTCCACAATACCCAAAAAGCACACTTTCAATCTGTTATGTGTAATATGATCAAGTGAACGAATGGAGGAATGCACTAACTGTAAGTCACTCTGGATAATGTAAAAGTAATGGAGTACATCTTGAGGACATTGAGATTGCAGCTTGTTTCCATTGACAACAGAGCAGATCACCTGGGAGTCTGGTGTAAAACAAAGGTATGCTTATAATCAAACGTGAAGTCTAGCATGTATGGCTCCGGTAGAGATATAGAATAGACAGGTTCTGCATGGTTTCAGTTCAAGTTGTCCATCCACCATACAGAAGAGATGCCCAGCCAGAGATGCAAGCAGGAACAAGAGGATGGGTGGATGAGAAGCATAGCTGTGATGTCTATCTGTGTTTCTAACACCCTGACTACACCGGCCATGTTGAGTCCACGAGTGTTGCAAAATAAATGTACACATACAGTGCATTCAGAAAGTATTCACACTCCTTGACTTTTTCCACATTTTGTTGTGTTACAGCCTGATTTTAAAATGGATTCAATTGAGATGTTGTGTCATTGGCCTACACACAATATCCTATAAGGTCAAAGTGGAATGATGTTTTTAGACATTTTTACAAATTAATTAAAAATGAAGAACTAAAATGTTGCGAGCCAATAAGCAAAATACATTTAAACTCAGTTTTTCGCAATTCCTGACATATAATCCTAGTAAAAATTCCATGTCTTTTTCAGGTCAGTTAGGATCACCACCTTATTTTAAGAATGTGAAATGTCAGAATAATAGTAGAGAGAATTATTAATTTCAGCTTCTATTTCTTTCATCATATTCCCAGTGGGTCAGAAGTTTACATACACTCAATTAGTATTTGGTAGCATTGCCTTTAAAATAGTTTAACATGGGTCAAACATTTCAGGTAGCCTTCCACAAGCGTCCCACAATAAGTTGGGTGAATTTTGGCCCATTCCTCCTATCAGAGCTGGTATAACTGTAGGCGTCCTTGCTCGCACACGCTTTTTCAGTTCTGATAACAAATTGTCTATAGGATTGAGGTCAGGGCTTTGTGATGGCCACTCCAATACCTTGACTTTGTTGTCCTTAAGCCATTTTTCCACAACTTTGGAAGTATGCTTGGGGTCATTGTTCATTTGGAAGACCTATTTGCAGCCAAGCTTTAACTTCCTGACTGATGTCTTGAGATGTTGCTTCAATATATCCACATCATTTTCCTACCTCATGATGCCATCTATTTTGTAAAGTGCACCAGTCCCTCCTGCAGCAAAGCAACCCCACAACATGATGCTGCCACCCCTGTGCTTCACGGTTGGGATGGTGTTCTTTGGCTTGCAAGCCTCCCCCTTTTTCCTTCAAACATAATGATGGTCATTATGGCCAAACAGTTCTATTTTTGTTTCATCAGACCAGAGGACATTTCTCCAAAAAGTACAATCTTTGTCCCCATATGCAGCTGCAAACCATAGTCTGGCTTTTTTTATGGTGGTTTTGGAGCAGTGGCTTCTTCCTTGCTGAGGGACCTTTCAGGTTATGTTGATAGAGGACTTGTTTTACTGTGAATATAGATACTTTTGTACCTGTTTCCTCCAGAATCTTCACAAGGTCCTTTGCTGTTGTTCTGGGATTGATTTGCACTTTTCACACCAAAGTACATTCATCTCCATCTTCCTGAGCAGTATTTTACCTTTATTTAACTAGTCAAGTCAGTTAAAAACAAATTCTTATTTTCAATGATGGCCTATGAACAGTTGGTTAACTGTCTCGTTCATGAGCAGAACGACAGATTTTAACTCCTCAGCTCAGGGATTTGATCTTGAAACCTTTTGGTTACCAGTCCAACACTCTAACCACTAGGCTACTCTGCCACCCCCAGTATGATGGCTGCGTGGTCCCATGGTGTTTATACTTGCGTAATATTGTTTGTACAGATGAACGTGGTACCTTCAGGCATTTGGAAATTGCCCCCCAAGGATGAACCAGGCTTGTGGAGGTCTGCAAAAAAAATGATGTCAAGCAAAGAGACATTGAGTTTGAAGGTAGGCCTTGAAATACATCCACAGGTACACCTCCAATTGACTCAAATTATGTCAATTAGCCTATCAGAAGCTTCTAAAGCCATGACATTTTCTGGAATTTTCCAAGCTGTTTAAAGGCACAGTCAACTTAGTGAATGTAAACTTCTGACCCACTGGAATTGTGATACAGTGAATTATAAGTGAAATAATCTGTCTGTGTGAAGTGGTTGAAAAACAAGTTTTAATGACTCCAACCTAAGTGTATGTCAACTTCAACTGTATTTGTTTTAGGAATGTAGTGGAGTAAAAGTTGTCAAAAATATAAATAGTAAAGATACCCAAAAAACTACAAAAGTAAAAATACTTTAAGGTACTACTTAAGTAGTGTACACCACTGTGCGTGTAGCCGGTGTAGCCAGGGTGTAAGTGCCATTGCACCATTGGTTCTCTTCTTTTTCAGACAGACTGTCACGGTGTTGGAAGAAATCTCTTTCATCTACATCTTGGAATTTCTTCAACAGTTTCCTCTGAGAAGCAACAAACCCTCCTACCCATGATTCTTCAAAGAGAAGTACAACATCTGCCATGGACAAATAAAATATTCCCTTCCATTATAAATCATGCTTCATTTCATTTTGGGTGTTTTATTTATCGCTGTACTTGGTTCCTGTGGGTTGAATTGATCTCATCATGGGTGTAGACTTATCTCTGTGGAGAATCAGAGTTGTCCAGATAACTGGAAGGTTTTACTCGCACACTCTAAACGCTAGTGTGTATCATTTCTGGGTCATTTTTGAATTGTGGTGACGTTTGGTTATGGTATTTTATATTCCCCATTCTAAATAAACTTATGTGGCATTATGATAACATTGTGCCACCAGTAGTAGTAACTCCAATGATGGTAACTCCAATGAGAAATGTATTCAGATTTAGATTTGGGTAGTCCATTTTAAGTTATTAAGGATTCTCTTAACTCATATAGGTCTAAGCCCTTAGCTCAGTAGATATTGCGATCTAACATATAATTTTTTATAGACGGTCATAAAATGAATAATTTTGCCATTTGATTTTGAATGTTAGGACCTCTGTAGGTATAAAAAAAATATTTAAAAAATACATATAAAATGTATTTGAAGAAAGATTGAATTTGTCCTTTACTGCTATAGCCCATAGAAAGGCATTGAATAACATATTTGCACATGGCAAAACAGACAGTCAAAAAAGTAATCATAAGCAATAAGGTTTTGAAGTGTCGTGGTATATTTCAAAACTCAGAATTATATGAAAAAAACATTTTGGTCCATGTTTGGTCACATTTTTCGTGGCACTTTTTACCCACTATGTACTTTGTGCCATTTTCACAGCCCGTTACTGGGTTACCTTCAAATGACGCCCCGGAAGCTTGTGTGCATTGTAGAGCAGAACAACCGACACCGGTAGCACTTTATTTGGATAGTCTGTAGCGCACAGATGGACAATCAGTAACATTTCAACGAACTATCGACATACTAGCCCTAAATCGAACATCAACCCTTACCCTAACTTTAACCCTTCCACTAACCCTTGCTCTAAACCTAACCATAACCGTAGCAAGCAGTTGCTTATCAACAGACAGTATGGCCATTTGCAGAGCATCTACAGATGGAACATCTGGACTATCCAAATAAAGTGTGACCCATATTAGTTTGTAGCTTCAATGGTTCGGTCTGGAAAGTTGGTTTTGTGAGAAGACCTCTTTGAAATCTGGACATCCACGACAGAGAGTTCGACTGAGAGACGACTGCCGTAACAATTGTGGATGTCATAGAGCCAAAATTATGACATACTAAAAGGGTGTGATTAGCTAATCATTTTCTTTACTATAGAACCCCTCCCCCAGGACCCCTTTTCAGGACCCTGTCTTTTAACCTTTCTGATCTCCCCATCCCGGATCCGGGTTCGTGAATACAGACTCAAGCTCATTACCATAACGCAACGTTAACTATTCATGAAAATCGCAAATGAAATGAAATAAATATGCTAGCTCTCAAGCTTAGCCTTTTGTTAACAACACTGTCATCTCAGATTTTCAAAATATGCTTCTCAACCATTGCAAAACAAGCATTTGTGTAACAGTATTGATGGCTAACGTAGCATTTAGCATTAGCATTCAGCTGGCAACATTTACACAAAAAAACAGAAAAGCATTCAAAAAAATCATTTACCTTTGAAGAACTTCAGATGTTTTCAATGAGGAGACTCTCAGATAGCAAATGTTCAGTTTTTCCTGAAAGATTATTTGTTTAGGACAAATCGCTCCGTTTTCTGCGTCACGTTTAGCTATGAAAAAACCCCTGTATCCAGGATTGTGTAAATCTATCAGCAAGCTCATTAGCATAACACAACGTTAACTATTTATGAAAATCGCAAATGAAATGAAATAAATATGCCATCTCTCAAGCTTAGCCTTTTGTAAACAACACTGTCATCTCAGATTTTCAAAATATGCTTCTCAACCATAGGAAAACAATAATTTGTGTAAAAGTAGCTAGCTAGAGTTAGCATTTCGCGTTAGCATTTAGCATTAGCATTAGCGTTAGCATCCAGCACGCAACATTAACAAAAACATAAAAGCCTTCAAATAAAATCATTTACCTTTGAAGAACTTCTGATGTTTTCAATGAGGATACTCTCAGTTAGATAGCAGATGCTCAGTTTTTCCAAAAAGATTCCTTGTGTATTAGAAATAGCTCCGTTTTATACATCACATTTGGCTACCAAAAAAAATCCATAAATTCAGTCCTCAAAACGCAAACTTTTTTCCAAATTAACTCCATAATATCGACTGAAAACATGGCAAACGTTGTTTAGAATCAATCATCAAGGTGTTTTTCACATATCTCTTCATTGATACATCGTTCTTGGACACATGCTTTCTCCCCTGAATCAAATGGTAAAGTGGAAGCAGCTGGCAATTGCGCACCGAATTCGACGCAGGACACCAGGCGGACACTTGGAAAATGTAGTCTCTTATGGTCAATCTTCCAATGATATGCCTACAAATGTCACAATGCTGCTAAGACCTTGGGCGAACGACAGAAAGTGTAGGCTCATTCGTTGCGCAATCACAGCCATATAAGGAGAGAATGGAAAACAGAGCTTCAGAAATTCTGCTAATTCCTGGGTGATGCATCATCTTGGTTTCGCCTGTAGAATGAGTTCTGGGGCACTTACAGACAAAATCTTTGCAGATTCTGAAACTTCAGAGTGTTTTCTTTCCAAAACTGTCAATATGCATAGTCGAGCATCTTTTCGTGACAAAATATCGCGCTTAAAACGGGAACGTTTTTTATCCAAAAATGAAATAGCGCCCCTAGAGCTCTAACAGGTTAAAGATGATTCGTAAAAATCCAAATAACTTCACAGATCTTCATTGTAAAGGGTTTAAACACTGTTTCCCATGCTTGTTCAATGAACCATAAACAATTTATGAACATGCACCAGTGGAACGGTCGTTAAGACACTAACAGCTTACAGACGGTAGGCAATTAAGGTCACAGTTATGAAAACTTAGAGGACACTAAAGAGGCCTTTCTACAGACTCTGAAAAACACCAAAAGAAAGATGCCCAGTGTCCCTTAGGCATGCCGCAAGGAGGCATGAGGACTGCAGATGTGGCCAGGGCAATACGTTGCAATGTCCGTACTGTGAGACGCCTAAGACAGAGCTACAGGGAGACAGGACGGACAGCTGATTGTCCTCGCAGTGGCAGACCACGTGTAACAACACCTGCCCAGGATCGGTACATCCGAACATCACACCTGCGGGACAGGTACAGGGTGGCAACAACAATTGCCCGAGTTACACCAGCAACGCACAATCCCTCCATCAGTGCTCAGACTGTTCGCAATAGGCTGAGAGAGGCTGGACTGAGGGCTTGAAGAACTGTTGAAAGGCAGGTCCTCACCTGACATCACCGGCAACAACGTCGCCTATGGGCAAAAACCAACCGTCGCTGACCAGACAGGACCGGCAAAAAGTGCTCTTCACTGACAAGTCGCGGTTTTCTCTCACTGGGGGTGATGGTCGGATTCACGTATATCGTCGAAGGAATGAGCGTTTCACCGAGGCCTGTACTCTGGAGCGGGATCGATTTGGAGGTGAATGTTCTGTCATGGTCTGGGGCGGTGTGTCACAGCATCATCGGACTGAGATTGTTGTCATTGCAGGCAATCTCAACGCTGTGCATTACAGGGAAGACATCCTCCTCCCTCATGTGGTACCATTCCTACAGGCTCTTCCTGACATGACCCTCCAGCATGACAATGCCACCAGCCATACTGCTCGTTCTGTGCGTGATTTCCTGCAAGACAGGAATGTCAGTGTTCTAATATGGACAGTGAAGAGCCCGGATCTCAATCCCATTAAGCACATTTGGGACCTGTTGGATCGGAGGGGGAGGGCTAGGGCCATTCCCCCCAGAAATGTCAGGGAACTTGCAGGTGACTTGGTGGAAGAGTGGGGTAACATCTCACAGCAAGAACTGGCAAATCTGGTGCAGTCCATGAGGATTAGATGCACTGCAGTACTTAATGCAGCTGATGACCACACCAGATACTGACTGTTACTTTTGTTTTGACCCCCCTTTGTTCTGGGACACATTATTCCATTTCTGTTAGTCACGTGTCTGTGGAACTTGTTCAGTTTATGACTCAGTTGTTGAATCTTATGTTCATAGAAATATTTACATATGTTAAGTTTGCTGAAAATAAACAATTGACAGTGAGAGGACATTTCTTTTTTTGCTGAGTTAATGAAACAAGAGACTTTCAAGGCGGTAACACCAGTGACAAAACTGAGGAACAGACATTATTGTCATAAAGCATTTTTATTTTAAAAACATGTTTTTTTTATACTTTTGTTCACTTTCTAGTGTTAAAAATAATAGATAGTCCCAAAAACATGTTACTACAACTCTACACATCACTACTGGGACAAGTCAATTTGCTTACCCCTAAGTACTTTAAACAATAAATAAACATAACGTTTTGCTGTATTAAGGACTTGGATTATGTTTGATCATTGATAAACAGTTTAATATAAACCAAAACATGTATGACGTGTAACTATTTGTCATTAAAGTGTTTTTCCATGGTTGCAAAGTCAAGGGATGCAAATGCCACTGCAATTCAAGATCGACCCCTCTATGTGTGGCTGTGGTTAGTGATAGCTACAGGAGCTGTGCTCTGATGCTCAGATTTGATTGAGACCCTTTAAATATGACAACTGTTTTCAACACTTTTTCTTTTTCTTGCTATACGTGACCCACTTTCTTTTTCTCCTTATCCATGATCTCTTTCACCTTCTGCTATGCACAAACTTGGCATGCACGCATCCACACACAAAACCCCCCAAACATAAGGTGACCAGACAGCCCCGATTTCCCCTCAGAAAGAAAAAAGCAACTCTGAAGTTAAATTGAGGCTGCTATTTCAATAATCAACTGCTGTAATCCAATCAGATTTGCATGTAAAAAAGGATGTATATCCCTGTAACTTTTTTTTTATGAGAACGTTTGATCAGTGATAGGCCTACATTGTAACCACATGAACAACCATGCCAGTGGCCAGAAAGTGCATGCAACAGCATACATACTGGATCTTAATTTGAGCCAGTGTGCTACATCAGGAAAATAATCCTGCAGCAACAGAAAATGTGAATTATTATGTGGATAATAATTAATTAATATTTTGTAGGGGTTGATACATTTTTTATAAAGGAAAATCAAGTCTGAAATTTCGAAGTGGAAATTACAAACTTTAGAAGACTAGTGCCCAATTGACTCCCATTCATATTTTCAAGGCCCAGAATGCATCAGTCGGCCATTGAAAATGAACGGTAAGCATTCTCATTGGCATTCAAAAAGGATATTCCTATATTATGATTCACTATCAGTAAATGTTTGGAAATAACTCATTTGATTCAAAGCAATACACTCCCCCCCCCCCCCCCCCTGCTTTGTTTCAGTAATTGCCATTCAAAACAATGCATTCTGAAATCCATCGCAAGCACGCCTTGCACGCACATTTTTGGTAAGGTTAGGCCATAAGCTTGAGTATTGTTATTTTGCCAACTGTACAGTTACAAATTTAGTCACTTACTCTCTGTCACAATGATCTACCTTCTCACCCTTTCTGTAGGAGCTAGCTAGCTAGCTGAGCTACTTTGACTGGCCAGATAGCTCAGCAAAGTTAAACCAGAGATGAAAATAAGAGCTTCCGCTGCATAGCACGTCCTTGCACCACTGGTAGGATAGTGATAGTGGAACACTATGGTATATTCAGATGTATTAACAATATAAGAATTGTCAAAATGGCTCAGGTCTCCAGCTACCTTGGAAAACTCCCTCTTTGATAAAGGGCAGCAGTTTGGTTTTAACCGCCTCGATCACCTCCTGGTCCGCGTGGCTCGTGACTGTCGAAGATGTGTCTATCTTCATCTAAGTCCTATTGGATCAAACTTTAGATCAAATGAATGCAAGTTGACATAAAATTCAAAAAGGGTTTGCAAACTTTCCATCACCAATGTAAATGTCTATACCTTATCATGGAGTGACGTTTCACAGTGGTAACATACAGTACCAGTCAAAAGGTTGGACACCTACTCATTCCAGGGTTTTTCTTTGTTTTGTACTATTTTCTACATTGTAGAAAGAAGACATCAAAACTATGAAATAAAACATACGGAATCATGTAGTAACCAAAAAAAGTGTTAATCAAATCAAAATATACTTGATATTTGAGATTCGTCAAAGTAGCCACCCTTTGCCTTGATGACAGCTTTGCACACTCTTGACATTCTCTAAATCAGCTCCATTAGGTAGTCACCTGGAATGCTCTTCAATTCTGTTAATTCAATTAACAGGTGTGCCTTGTTCAAAGTTAATTTTTGGAATTTCCTCTTAATGCGTTAGAGCCAATGAGTTGTGTTGTGACAAGGTAGGAGTGGTATACAGAATATAGCCCTATTTGGTGAAAGACCAAGTCCATATTATGGCAAGAACAGCTCAAATGAGCCAAGAGAAATGACAGTCCATCATTAGTTTAAGACATGAAGGTCAGTCAATCCGGAAAATTTCAAATACTTTGGAAGATTCTTCAAGTACAGTCGCAAAAACCATCAAGCGCTATGATGAAACTGGGTCTCATGAGGACCGCCACAGGAAAGGAAGACCCAGAGTTACTTCTGCTGTAGAGGACAAGTTCATTAGAGTTAAAGGCACCTCAGATTGCAGCCCAAATAAATGTTTCTCAGAGTTAACAGACACGTCAACATCAACTGTTCAGAGGAGACTGCGTGAATCAGGCCTTCATGGTCAAATTGCTGCAAAGAAACCACTACCAAAGGACACCAAAGAGAAGAAGAGACTTGCTTCGCCAAGAAACACGAGCAATGGACATTAGACCGGTGCAAATCAAATTTTGGGTTCCAACCGCTGTGTCTTTGTGAGATTCGGAGTAGGTAATTGGATGATCTCCGCATGTGTGGTTCCCACTGTGAATTATGGAGGAGGAGGTGTGATGGTGTGGGGATGCTTTGCTGGTGACACTGTCAGTGATTTATTTAGAATTCAAGGCACACTTAACCAGCATGGCTACCACAGCAGTCTGCAGCAATATGCCATCCCATCTGGTTTGCGGTTAGTGGGACTATCATTTGTTTTTCAACAGGACAATGACCCAACACACCACCAGGCTGTGTAAGGGCTATTTAACCAAGAAGGAGAGTGATGGAGTGCTGCATCAGATGACCTAGCCTCCACAATCACCCGACCTCAGTGTGAAAGAAAAGCAGCCAACAAGTGCTCAGCATATGTGGGAACTCCTTCATGAGGAATGCTTTTCCAACAGTCTTGAAGCTGGTTGAGAGAATGCCAAGAGTTTGCAAAGCTGTCATCAAGGCAAAATGATGGCTACTTTGAAGAATCTAAAATCTAACATTTATTTTGATTTGTTTAACACTTTTTTGGTTACTACATGATTCCATATGTTCTATTTCATAGTTTTGATGTCTTCACTATTATTTTACAATGTAGAAAGTAGTAAATGTTTAAACTATTTACAGTGCATTCGTAAAGCATTCAGACCACTTGACTTTATCCACATTTTGTTACGTTACAAACTTGTTCTAAAATTGATTTAAAAAAACATTTAAATCAATCTACACACAATACACCATAATGGTTTTTAGACATTTTTGCCCCAAAAATGAAATATCTTATTTCAGACCCTTTACTCAGTACTTTGTTGGCAGCAATTACAGCCTAGTCTTCTTGGGTATGACGCTACAAGCTTGGCACACCTGTATTCTTCTCTGCAGATCCTCTCAAGCTCTGTCAGGTTGGATGAGGAGCATCGCTGTAAAGCTATTTACAGTGCCATCAGAGTGACCATCGGGTTCTTGGTCACATCCCTGACCAAGGCCCTTCTCCCCCGATTGCTCAGTTTGGCCAGGCGACCAGCTCTAGGAAGAGCCTTGGTGGTTCCAACCTTCTTCCATTTAAGAATGATGGAGGCCACTGTGTTCTTAGGGACCTTCAATGCTGCAGAAATGTTTTGGTACCCTTCTCCAGATCTGTGCCTCGATACAATTATTTCTCAGAGCTCTATGGACAATTCCTTCGACCTTGTGGCTTGGATTTTGCTCTAACATACACTGTTAACTGTGGGAGGTTACAGACAGGTGTGTACCTTTCCAAATCATGTCCAATCAAGTTGTAGAAACATCTCAAGGATGATCAATGGAAACAGGATGCAACTGAGCTCAACTGAGTTTTTTTCATTTTTTAATAATAATTTGCAAACATTTCTAAAAACCTGTTTTCACTTTGTCATTATGCGGTATTGTGTGTAGACTGCTGATGTTAATTTGTATTTATTTAATACATTTTAGAATAAGGCTGTAACGTAACAAAATGTGGAAAAAGGGAAGGGGTCTGAATAGTTCCCGAAAGCACTGATTATATAATGTTGTTTCCTTGATTAGGCTACTGGCGTCATACAAAATTCGAAAGGGTTTTCACATATATGACCAAATTACACGTTGTTGCCGTTTCTTTTAACACACCCATATACTTTCCTTGAAAACAATCAGGATTTATATAACATGGAACTTTGTAGTCATACATCGTAAAAGTCGCATTGTTGTCAAATAGCAGTAACTTGCCCATTACTGTTAGCCTGAGTGGTGCGGGAAAGTGATCCAATCCATGAAAGTGATCTACTCCATGGTGTTGGCAAATGGTGGCTGTGAGGTTGAATCCCATTCGGGGAAAGATTATTTTTAAGGAGAAAACTGCTGTAGCCGATTATCATAATGTTTATAAAACCTTGTACAATTACGCACACCGAACAAAAAATATAAACGCAACATGTAAAGTGTTGGTTTCATGGTTAAAAAGCTTATTTCTCTCGAATTGTGCACAAACTTGTTTACATCCCTGTTGGTGAGTGTTTCTCCTTTGCCAAGGTAATCCATCCACCTGACAGGTGTAGCATATCAAGAAGCTGATTAAACAGCATGATCGTTACACAGGTGCACCCTTTAATGTTTTTTGGGGAGCGTGCAATTGGCATGCTTACTGCAGGAATGTCTGTTGCCAGACATTCATGCCAGAGAAATGAATGTTCATTTCTTTACCATAAACTGCCTCCAATGTCATTTTAGAGAATTTGCCATTACGTCCAACCGGGCTCAGAACCACTGACCACTTGTAACCACGCCAGCACACGACTACTAATTGGCTACAATAAATGAGCGCTTGTTTCTTTTGAAATGGCGTCTGTTTGAATAGACTAAAATTAACAGCTTTGTATGATTTTTTTTAAAACATGGAACGCTAGCTCTAGCCTGGTGGCACAGTGGCCCAATTCTATGGATAGGGAACAGAAGATCCTAGGTTCAAATCTCAGCGATGCCAAAATATAACTATGTATATTTGCATGATTAATGTCTAAGCAAATGAATATTCATGTGTCATATCTGTGCTTGGATCTCAAAACAGTTAAACTAAGATAGCAGTGCTTTAAAAGTCTTATGAAACATGTTCTCAAATGTTATTTAATAACCTATAATTACCGTTCTCAGAATATTAATACAACCTCACAGGACAACTTTCAGGGGACCACAGTAAAACGTTAACAGAACCTCAAAGAAACCTAAAAATGAACGTTCC
Organism: Oncorhynchus mykiss; assembly: GCF_013265735.2. Lineage (NCBI taxonomy): Eukaryota > Metazoa > Chordata > Actinopteri > Salmoniformes > Salmonidae > Oncorhynchus > Oncorhynchus mykiss. Next base: position 42,668,703 of record NC_048571.1, read on the forward strand.
CAGAACAGGCAAAATGTTCACTTCCTTTCTCAGACTGTTTAAAAGTTTTTCAGGAAACTTATGACCTCGTTCCCTGAACCAATGAGAAACCAAAAAGGTAAGTTCCTCTAAGGAACCAAATGTGCAGGCTGGGTACTAATGCATCTCTTTGGCAGCACTCAAGAGAGCTAGAGCTGCCTGGACCTCCCAGTACGTTCCACCGTCGCGCGCTATCCTTCACTCACACAGCCAAACCCCTTTAGCACACACAGAAAATGTCTGCAACCAGAGAAAATCAGGGGCTGTTCCCTGGCTAGCCCCTCTTCAACAGAACACTGAGTGAGCTGCCTTAATCAAATCAAATGTTATTGGTCACACACGCTAATGCGAGTGTAGCAAAATGCTTGTGCTTCTAGTTCCGACCATGCAGTAATATCTAACAAGTAATCTATCAATTTCACAACAACTAACTTTTACACACAAGTGTAAAGGAATGAATAAGAATATGTACATATAAATATATGGATGAGCAATGGTTGAACGGTATAGGCAAGATGCAGTAGATGGTATAGAGTACAGTATATACATATGAGATGAGTACTGTAGGGTAAGTAACATTATATAAAGTGGTATTGTTTAAAGTGACTAGTGATACATTTATTACTATCAATTTCATTCAATTTTTTATTATTAAAGTGGCTAGAGATTTGAGTCGATATGTTGGCAGCAGCCACTCAATGTTAGTGATGGCTGTTTAACAGTCTGATGGCCTTGAGATAGAAGCTGTTTTTCAGTCACTCGGTCCCAGCTTTGATGCACCTGTACTGACCTCGCCTTCTGGATGATAGCGGGGTGAACAGGCAGTGACTCGGGTGGTCATTGTCCTTGATGATCTTTTTGGCCTTCCTGTGACATCGGGTGGTGTAGGTGTCCTGGAGGGCAGGTGGTTTGCCCCCGGGGATGCGTTGTGCAGACCTCACTACCCTCTGGAGAGCCTTACGGTTGTGGGCGGAGCAGTTGCCGAATCAGGCAGTGATACAGCCCGATAGGATGCTCTCGATTGTGCATCTGTAGAAGATTGTGAGTGCTTTTGGTGAGAAGCCGAATTTCTTCAGCCTCCTGAGGTTGAAGAGGCGCTGCTGCGCCTTCTTCATGATGCTGTCTGTGTGGGTGGACCATTTCTGTTTTTCCGTGATGTGTACGTCGAGGAACTTAAATCTTTCCACCTTCTCTACTACTGTCCTGTCAATGTGGATAGGGGGGTGCTCCCTCTGCTGTTTCCTGAAGTCCACGATAATCTCCTTTGTTTTGTTGACGATGAGTGTGAGTTTATTTTCCTGACACCACACTCCGAGGGCCCTCACCTCCTCACTGTAGGCCGTTTCGTCGTTGTTGGTAATCAAGCCTACCACTGTAGTGTCGTCTACAAACTTGATGATTGAGTTGGCCACGCAGTCGTGGGTGAACACGGGGTACAGGAGAGGACTGAGAACGCACCCTTGTGGGGCCCCAGTGTTGAGGATCATGGGGTGGAGATGTTGTTACCTACCCTCGCCACCTGGGGGCTTCCCGTCAGAAAGTCCATGACCCAGTTGCACAGGGCGGGGTCGAGACCCAGGGTCTCGAGCTTAATGACGAGTTTGGAGGGTACTGTGGTGTTAAATGCTGAGCTGTAGTCGATGAACAGCATTCTCACATAGGTATTCCTCTTGTCCAGATGGGTTAGGGCAGGGCGCAGTGTGATTGCGATTGCGTCGTCTGTGGACCTATTGGGGCGGTAAGCAAATTGGAGTGGGTCTAGGGTGTCAGGTAGGGTGGAGATGATATGATCCTTGACCAGTCTCTCAAAGCACTTCATGATGACGGAAGTGAGTGCTACGGGGCGGTAGTCATTTAACTCAGTTACCTTAGCTTTCTTGGGAACAAGAACAATGAGTGAGCTGCTTTATTCAAAGAATACTGTTGTATTATTGTTTTGTTACATTTTATTTGAGTTTCTCGCTCAGTGCCTTCCGTGGCGGAGGGGCAGCCAGAGAAAGCACAATCTGATGGCAAACGTAGCCGATGGTAAACTTGCTTATGTAGTTGAAAAGATGGTTCTTGTGGAATAACTTGCAGCCTTTATCTAGCTTCGGGGTCTTTGTTGATGAGTGGAGCCCCCCGAGGTTACGCACATCGGTTTGGCAACTGAAGTTGCAAAGATGTGAAAAGCGTCTGCAGCTCCATTTTGCCGGATGTTGTGCTACATAAAGTTACAGCTGATTGGATGTGACGGCCAAGGGGCATGATAATACACTCTTAGAAAAAAGGGTTCCAAAAGAGATCTTTGGCTGTCTCCATAGGAGAACACTTTTTGGTTCCAGATAGAACCTTTTTTTTCCCCAGGTAGAACAAACCCTTGTGGGTTCCAGGTAGAACCCTCTGTTGAAAGGGTTCTACCTGGAACCAAAAAGTTTCTACCTGGAACCAAATGGGGTTCTTCAAAGGGTTCTCCTATGGGCACAGCTGAAAAACCCTTTAGATTCTCTGGTCTAGATTTTTTCTAAGAATGTAGCCTACTACTTACTGTACTTTACTCAATCATTCACTTTCTGTTAGTTGCTAACTCAAGCTAATGTGTGTGCATAATTATATGACTGATCGGGAATGTATCATCAAAACCATGCCATCGGTGTGGCTAGATCACATTAGTCCACTGATCTAAATACTTGTAGCTGACACAGGTCTTCAGATGTAGCCTACTCATCATGCAAGCATGAGTCACTGAGTACATAAACATGCACACTAATAATTTGATATTACACTGATTATGGCAGTAGGCCGAGTATGGCACTAGTCATGTAAACATCTTACTCTGCTTATGTTAAACGTCCTGCACAGTCATCCTATTTCCCAAGCAAAAATAGCCTTTGAATGACCAAAACATCACCCATAATATTTTTACACAATTCAAATGCTCAGAATTGAAGAAATGTTACCTTTTCTCTCATCTCTAAGTATCAGGAAGCCTGAAAGGACAGGCTGAGTGGGTGGGGAGCTTATATTCATGAGCTCACCTTGAATGACAGCTCTTTGAAGCACCCTTGTGGTCGTTGCCAGGTAACAAGGTAAACAATGGCCCACATGTCATTGATGACCAGGTAAACAATGGGCCACATGTCATTCCGAGCCTAAATAGTATACCTCACCCCATTTCCTTAGCAGAGCTGAGACAAACAGCAGCAATACACAATTGTATTTCCATTGTATTTGTAACTAATTGGATGCAGTTCATTGATAAGAATTAGTAAAGCCTGAGTCACCTTAGAAGCTTAGACATAAGGCAATGTACATAAAAACAGCATACAATAAGTGTCCTGGACAATTTATTGGTGGCTCTGCAATAGCATTATAAATTACAATATTTTCAGAATTGTATGCATTGATCAGATTTTTTAAAATAAAATAAAAAATTACAAAAATCCAGCATAGCCAAAATATTGATCCGCATGAACACTCATGAGGAATACTGGTGAGAAATAATGGTGAGACATCATTTGACAGAAAAAATATAAGCCATAAGCCTAATATACTGTTGGCATCTGGCCACCCTACAGTGTGCAAGACCCATTGATTTGTCCAATTTGTAACACTCACTGCCTGTCCGAATGCTTGGGGAAAAAAACAATACAAAGTAACACAATTTGATATTACATCACGTAAAAGATAATTACTTGGACTTTAGAATTTGCAACCGCCTAAAGAGATTGATGGGGAGGGGAGCAGGAGAGGAGGAAGACCCATGTACCCTGCTTCAATAAAGAAGGCTTCAGTCACCCACTTGGCTTCAGTCATCCCCAAGATTGAAGCAGGAGACAAATCCAGCTATGGCCTCCTTGTCAGGCCTCTAACACAGGGCAGACAAGGGTCTTGGGATGGACAGCTTGCACATCTTCCCCACAAACAACGCTGGATCAAGGGTCACCTCGTTGAAGAGGAGATCCAGGAGTCTGTCTACGTAGCTTGTAATGTTTTTGAAAAGGGGAATGTTAGTGAATTAAAAGGGAAATGGATAGTGAATTAATTGTAATTTTACGATGCTATCACAGGAGGTTGGTGGGACCTTAATTGGGGAGGACGGGCTCGTGCTAATGGCTGAAGTGGAATAAGTGGAATGGTATCAAATACATCAAACACATTGTTTCCATGCATTGACTAGAGCAGTGAAGTCAGGTATAGTTTCTGGCGTCGCCATGCTCAGGATTGCTGAGAGGTGAGAGTCAGTAAGAGATGATCTGTGCCTTGACTTGTTATATTTCATCACTGAAAATGTCTGTTCACATACATACAGTTGAAGTCGGAAGTTTACATACACCTTAGCCAACTACATTTAAACTCTGTTTTTCACAATTCCTGACATTTAATCCTAGTACAAATTCCCTGTCTTAGGTCAGTTAGGATCACCACTTTATTTTAAGAATGTGAAATGACAGAGAGTAGAGAGAATTATTTATTTCAGCTTTTATTTATATCATCACGTTCCCAGTGGGTCAGAAGTTTACATACACTCAATTAGTATTTGGTAGGATTGCCTTTAAATTGTTTAACTTGGGTCAAATGTTTCGGGTAGCCTTCCACAAGCTTCCCACAATAAGTTGGGTGAATTTTGGCCCATTCCTCCTGACAGAGCTGGTGTAACTGAGTCAGGATTGTAAGCCTCCTTGCTGGCACACGCTTTTTCAGTTCTGAAAGCAAATGTTCTATAGGATTGAGGTCAGGGCTTTGTGATGGCCACTCCAATACCTTGACTTTGTTGTCCCTAAGCTATTTTGACCAACTTTGGTCATTGTCCATTTGGAAGATGCATTTGCAACCAAGCTTTAACTTCCTGACGGATGTCTTGAGATGTTGCTTCAAATATGTTTTCATACTCATGATGCCATCTATTTTGTGAAGTGCACCTGTCCCTCATGCAGCAAAGCACCCCCACAACATGATGCTGCCACCCCCGTGCTTCACGGTTGGGATGGTGTTCTTCGGCATGCAAGCCTCCCCCTTTTTCCTCCAAATATAACAATGGTCATTATGGCCAAACAGTTCTATTTTTGTTTCATCAGACCAGAGGGCATTTCTCCAAAAAGTACGATGTTTGTCCCCATGTGCAGTTGCAAACCGTAGTCTGGCTTTTTTATGGCGGTTTTGGAGCAGTGGCTTCTTCCTTGCGGAGCGGCCTTTCAGGTTATGTCGATATAGGACCCGTTTTACTGTGGATATAGATACTTTTGTACCTGTTTCCTCCAGCATCTTCACAAGGTGATTTCTTTGCTGTTGTTCTGTGATTGATTTGCACTTTTCGCACCTAAGTACATTAATCTCTAGGTGACGGAACGCATCTCCTTCCTGAGAGGTATGACAGCTGCGTGGTCCCATGGTGTTTATACTTGCGTACTATTGTTTGTACAGATGAACGTGGTACCTTCAGGCGTTTGGAAATTGCTCCCAAGGATGAACCAGACTTGTGGAGGTCTACAATTGTTTTTCTGAGGTCTTGGCTGATTTGTTTTGATTTTCCCATGATGTCAAGCAAAGAGGCACTGAGTTTGAAGGTAGGCCTTCAAATACATCCACACGTACACCTCCAATTGACTCAAATGATGTCAATTAGCCTATCATAAAAAGAAGAAGTTTATAAAGCCATGCAATCATTTTCTGGAAATTTCCGTGCTGTTTAAAGGCACACTCAACTTAGTGTATGTAAACTTCTTACCCACTGAAAGTGTGATACAATGAATTATAAGTGAAATAATCTGTCAGTTAATAATTGTTGTAAAAATGACTTGTGTCATGCACAAAGTAGATGTCCTAACCAACTTGCCAAAACTATAGTTTGTTAACAAGACATTTGCGAAGTGGTTGAAAAACACTTAGGTTGGAATCATTAAAACTAGTATGTAAACTTCAACTGTAGATTGACCCAAACAGTACAAACATCTTCTGAGCATGATTCCGAATCTTTGGGAAGTTTTGTTCATCGAGAGATGCATTGAACCTCGCCAGTGACATTGTTTTGAATAGTCCTCCAATCACGGCATGAGACTGAAGATCGATAAACTCAAGTTGCAGGTCAGTGGGAGTGTTATCTGTATTGAAGGTGAAAGGAGAGGAAACCAACAGCATGTCATTTTCCAACACTTTGAAATCCTCAAAGCGACGAGAAAACTCACCATTCAAAGCACGCAGCAGTAATGTATACTTCTCCCGCTGGTCATCTGACAGGGAACAGACTAGTAATGTCGGAAGGTGAGTGATATTGTTGGCTTCTACTTGGCGGGTCAGGAGGAGTAATTTTCCCTTGAAGGCTTTGACAAGGCTGTACATCTGATGTGCGAAAAGGCCCTTCCCTTTGGAATTCAGTCCATTTATGAGGACCATTATGTCCACGGTGAAGGCAAAATCACCCAACCATTCTTTATCTTGCAGTTGAGGGAAATCCACATATTTTCCTTTTATTTTCAAAAACTCAGCAATCTCCGACTTCTGGTCCCACACCCTTTTAAGCACCTTCCCCAAACTCAGCCATCTCACATTTGTGTGGTAGGGGAGATCTGCATCACCCGACTGTCTCTTCCAACAGTGAGACAAACTGCCTGTGGTTTAATGATTTTGCTCTTATGAAGTTTACCACTTTAGTGACTGTATCCAGAAGATGACTCATTTTCAGAACACATTTACAGAGCACCTCCTGATGAATAATGCATTGCAGGAAAATAATTTTCTGATCTGGGTAACTCAGATCTTTGATCTTGTATCCTTTTCAATAAGCCAATGTTTTTTCCTGTCAAGTTTGGGTACCCATTAGTGGTCACACTGGATAACTTTCAAAACTCAGTCCCAGCTTTGCCACACACTTATTAACCTCCTCCAATAAATCTGTTCCCTGTGGTTGTGCTCTTCATTGACTGCACTGAAGCTCCTCTGTCCTTTCAAAGTCTGGGGTTATGCCTCGTAAGAATTTCAACAACTGCGCCGTGTCATGTGTATCACTGCAGGGCCATGTAGAAATAAGTGAAATCCTTTACCTTGTCTTTCAACTGTTGTTCCATATTCTCTGCAATGTCCTCAACACGCCATGTCACTGTTTGCCTTGACAGGGAAACATTTTGAAACAGCTCCTTCTTGTCGGGGCAAAGTAGTCAAGTAAACATTCTTTCATGAATTCGCCCTGAGAGAATGGCTTGCTATGTTTAGCAATTTATGCGGGACAGTACATAGCTCGCTCTCGCAAATTCCATTGTTTGCTGAATGCAGTTTTGTGAAAAGTCCTTGCTGCTTTTGCAACTGAGAAAGCAACGCTTTCGATGCACCTGCACTCTGCTCAGAAGACATATTCCTATATTTCTCTGCATGTTTCGTCTGGAAGTGTCGGGACAAGTTGTAGTCTTTCAAGACAGCGATGCTCTCTTTGCACACTAAGTGCACAGCTTTCCCTGATACCTCAATAAAGAAACATTTCGCTGTCCACTCTTGCTGGAACACCCAACATTCATTATCTACTTTACTTTTCTTTGAAATCTTTGAAAAACTCATTTTTGCACAATTTCTAGCTAGCTACTATTTGTAACTGTGACGTGTGTGTCAGCCTGTCAGTCACTGTCTGTCCTCGTGCAGTCGTTATTTATACTGTACGTGAGTTCTACACAAAATGTGTAGAAAATAAAATGTGATTTAAACCCTTACACAAAGGCGAGTATTCATCTGGCTTTTAATTTCAATAACAAATAGTCAAGTTTTGAAAAACCTATCGCAAATTCTTGATGTGATCGGAATATGATTGAATCAGGTCGCGGGCCACATACAGCTTCCGGAATGGTCTTTTCCCAGGCCTGGGCTACACCATGGTGCTACCCTACTGAGTGCTGTGGAGGATACTGTAGACCTCCATTGCAAAACAGTGTGTTTTAATCAATTGTTTGGTGAAGGGAAACTATTTAGTATAGTTTTATCTAAAAAGGATGACTATTTGAATGTTTCATATTTTGATTTTTTATGAAATTCACTGAGGAGGATGGTCCTCCCCTTCTTCCTCGGAGGAGCCTCCACTGGACTTACAGTATGTTGGGTCTGTCTTCACAGCATGAATGGGGCGGCAGGGTAGCCTAGTGGTTAGAGCGTTGGACTAGTAACCGGAATGTTGCAAGTTCAAATCCCTGAGCTGACAAGGTACAAATCTGTTGTTCTGCCCCTGAACAGGCAGTTTACCCACTGTTCCTAGGCTGTCATTGAATATAATAATTTGTTCTTAACTGACTTGCTTAGTTAAATAAAGGTTAAAAAATAAATATCCCTTGTCTTGGGAAAGCTGATTTTGTATCCTAGCATTTCTGCTGCAGTGGTTGCCTGGGAAGATGTGCAGACAAGAGTAGATGTAGAATTTTCTAAAATGTCTATCATTACAGCTTGTTGATAACGGAAAGACAAAAGGAGACAGAAAGTGAAAAAAATAATACCCCCCCTCCCACCCACTAATCATGATGATTAGCCCCAATCACTCCAAGACAACAACCCACACAATAGAATTGCAAGATATGATTTTCAGGAGTAAATTACAAATACGATACACACTCCAACTCCTTTTGTGGACAACATTCCTTCATGTTAGCTGTGTGCTGGCAGTTCTCAGACTCAATGTAGGGGGCTTAGGAATAGAAGAACAAACACCATATAGTGACTTTCAGGTGTGTCACAGATACCATTCACATGTCAAAGCCACCACAGTTATAGCCACAGCCACTGTTTTAGACTCATCAAACTTTGATACTTACATTAGTGTTTATTTTTTAGGAACTCAGTCTGGCTTTTAACTTACTCTTGAAAGTTATAATAGTAGACTGCACAAGGTGCCATTTCGAAATTTGGTAGTGCATCATCAGTTCCCCTTGTCATTTTAGTCATTGCATACCTTAGAGAGCTACTTATGACTTGTAATAAATGTCCAGATCAACTTAGCCCATGTTTGCTAATAAAGTTTTTTATTTAGGTTTTATAGCTATAGATGTTGGTGTCATTTTTTTGTTACTAAAATATCACATGAATACATATTAGAAATGGCAAAACATATAGAATTGCAAGAACTGTCACGTTGGTATGAAGTGTTTCGGGAGACAGACGCAGGAATGCGTAACAGGGATTTTTATTCCCAAATTACAGCGTGCCGTGTAAATGGGACGAAGCCCAAATAAACACTATACAAAAACATAGGGTTGAAACCCAAACAAAAGAGCGAGGAGTACCTCAAATAAATAACACAAGCGCATGATGATTAACACACGGGACGAGACCCATAATCATCTGCACAATCCACAATGGCACGAAAGCCAAAACACACAGCACAGGTACTCACATGAACCAACGGACATTGTAACAATAATCACCAGCCCAATGGAAACCAAAGGGCACACTTATACAAGTACTAATCAGTAGGGGACAGGTGTGCGTAATGAAAGTTCCGGAGGGATTCGTGACAAGAACATTTGCTTTAGAACTGAAAAGCGTTCTTTTGCACCCCATGACAAAATGTGTAGAATTGCAGGAAATTAACTTTAAACATGCAAAAAAGAGGGATGAGGAGTGTGCGTGCAAGGGGGGCATGGGATGTTCCCCAATGCTGGAAGGGGGACCACGAGTGAAAAAGTTTGGGAACCCCTGACTTACATTATGGTTAGCGCAAGCAAGATCCACTGATCCACTGTTAATTAATGATGGTACAGCATCAGTCTTCAGGATTAGCTTCCTGGCAAGACCAATCTAATGTTCTCCTCAATTGATAAAGCAACTTTGCTCAAAATCTGCACTGCACGTGAGTGACATGATCATAAATGTCGGTGCAACCAAGCCCACCCAAAATGAAAAGCAGCCACTTCTGTTGGAAGAATTCATTCTTCAGAAAAACGTTCATTTAAACACTTGAATGAATTAAAACCAATACATTTTACATTACATTTTACAATACATTTTTAATGCCACTAAGAAACAATGAGCCTTTAAAATTTGATTAAACTAAATATGCCATGCCCTTTAACCAGCAATGCTTATATAAGACAGACAAACTAACAGAACTATACAATCTCCAACCAATAACATATCCAACTTTCTCTTTAACCTATTTTTTTTACATAGAAAAATAATGATAGAAAATTCTACATTACATATATCCTCTCCAACTACCTGTCTCCCAGAATGTTCTCCCACCCAGAGCCAAATATATATTTTTTTTAAGTACTCAGACCCCTTGACTTTTTCCACATTTGTTACGTTACACTGTTATGTTACATCCTTATTATAAAAATAAAATCCTCAGCAATCTACACACAATACCCCATAATGACAGAAAATAACTTATTTACATGAGTATTCCGACCCTCTGCTATGAGACTCGAAACTGAGCTCAGGTGCATCCTGTTGCCATTGATCATCCTTGAGATTTTCTACAACTTGTCCACCTGTGGTAAATTCAATTGATTGGACAGGATTTTGAAAGGCACACACCTGTCTACTATATAAGGTCACACAGTTGACAGTGCACGTCAGAACAAAAATCAAGACATGAGGTCAAAGGAATTGTCGGTAGAGCTTTGAGACAGGATTGTGTCGAGGCACAGATCTGGGGAAGGGTACCAAAAAAATTCTGCAGAATTAAAGGTCCCCAAGAACACAGTGACCTCCATCATTCTTAAATTAGAACCACCAAGACTCTTCCTAGAGCTGGCCGCCCAGCCAAACTGAGCAATCAGGGGAGAAGGACCTTGTTCAGAGAGGTGACCAATAACCTTACGGTCCCTCTGACAGAGCTCTAGAGTTCCTCTGTAGAGATGGAGAAACTTCCAGAAGGACAACAACCTCTGCAGCACTCCGCCAATCAGGCCTTTGTAGTAGAGCGGCCAGACGGAAGCCACTCCGCCAGTAAAAGGCACATAACAGCCCGCTTAGAGTTTGCCAAAAGGCACCTAAAGACTCTAAGACCATGGACAAACAAGATTCTCTGGTCTGATGAAACCAAGATTGAACTCTGTGGCTTGAATGCCAAGCGTCACAGCTGGAGGAAACCTGCCATCATCCAGATGGTGAAGCATGGTGGTGGCAGCATCATGCTGTGGGGATATTTTTCAGCTGCAGGGACTGAGAGACTAGTCAGGATCGAGGGAAAGATGAATGACGCAAAGTACTGAGAGATCCATGATGAAAACCTGCTCCAAAGCACTCAGGACCTCAGACTGGGTTGAAGGTTCACCTTCCAACAGGACAATGACCCTAAGCACACAGCCAAGACAATGCAGGAGTGGCTTTCGGACAAGTCTCTGAATGTTCTCGAGGTGGCCAGCCAGAGCCCGGACTTGAACCCAATCAAACATCTCTGGAGAGACCTGAAAATAGCTGTGCAATGATGCTACCCATCCAACTGACAGAGCTTGAGAGGATATGCAGAGAAGAATGGGAGAAACTCCCCAAATACAGGTGTGCCAAGCTTGTAGCATCATACCCAAGAAGATTCTTAGCTGTACTCGCTGCTAAAGGTGCTTCAACAAAGGACTGCGTAAAAGGTCTAAATAATAATGTAAATGTGATATTTCAGTTTGTTATTTATTTTTGCAAAAATGTCTAGAACACTGTTTTGGCTTTGTCATTATGGGGTATTGTGCATAGATTGAAGAGGAAAATTTGTTTTGAATCCATTTTAGAATAATGCTGTAAACTAATAAAATGAAGAAAAAGTCAAGTGGTCTGAATAGTTTCCGAATGCACTGTATATAGACAGTATACACACACTGAGTGTACAAAACATCAGGAACACCTTCCTAATATTGAGTTGCACCTCCTTTTACCCTCAGAACATCCTCAATTCATTGGGGCATTAACGTTGCGTGGTGTCGAAAGCGTTCCACAGGGATGCTGGCCCATGTTGACTCCAATGCTTCCTACAGTTGTGTCAAGTTGGCTGGATGTCCTTTGGGTGGGGGACCATTTTTCATAAATACGGTTGCTAGAATCTCGACAAGAACCAAAATATGTGATAATATTTATCCAGTGCTAGCCTCTCTACACTGGCTTTCTGTAAAGGCTAGGGCTGATTTTAAGGTTTTACTCCTAACCTACAAAGCATTACATTGGCTTGCTCCTACCTATGTCTCCGATTTGGTCCTGCAGGATATACCTACACGTATGCTACGGTCACAAGACGCAGGCCTCCTAATTGTCCCTAGAATTTCTAAGAAAACAGCTGGAGGCAGGGCTTTCTCCTATAGAGCTCAGTTTTTATGGAATGGTCTGCCTATCCAAGTGAGAGATGCAGACTCGGTCTCTACCTTTAAGTCTTAAGTCTTTACTGAGGACTCAATCTCTTCTATGATTGAGTTTAGTCTGGCCCAGGAGTGCAATGGTGGACTGCAATTCACTGGAGCGACGAACCGCCCTTGTCTCTGCCTGGCCTCCCCTATCTCCACTGGGATTCTCTGCCTCTGACCCTGTTATGGCTGAGTCACTGGCTTACTAGTGCTCTTCCATGCTGTCCTTAGGAGGAGTGCATCCCTTGAGTGGGTTGAGTCACAGTTGTGATCTTCCTGTCCGGTTTTGCGCCCCCCTCGGGCTTGTGCGGTGGAGGAGATCTTTGTGGGCTATACTCAGCCTTATCTCAGGGTAGTAAGTTGGTGGTCTGTTGATATCACTCTAGTGGTGTGGGGGCTGTGCTTTGGCAAAGTGGTTGGGGTTATTTACATGGATAACGTCGATGATAATGATATTGATGCTTGATTTTGACTGGCTAAGAAAAAGTAGAACTCATCTCCTCTGGGCACCGTTCACTCTATGTATGGTACCAGTGGCGATTTTAGCATGTAAATCTTAGTGGGGCAAATAAAATAACAATGTTTCAGATGTATGCCAGTAAAGCCACTACACAACACTAAACAGAACATTAATAGCACGATAACAGTGACAAACGGTTCCCACAAACTGTTAGGGCCTACATAAAGCTGTCCCAACAGCAGAGCTTTCTTTTCAGCACCATGGAGCGAATCCTTACCACCAATACACCTGGCTATCAGCGGAGCCTTGTCTGGCAGAGAAACAGTTCATTCCGCTTCATTTACTGCCTTTAAAAAAAGCATAGCTGACATGTCAGACTTGCTTAAACAAATGTGTTTTCTATTGACAATTGATGTACAAACTATGGCATAAGGGAACGACGAGCGGATAAGAGGCCATCCGTAATTTTGATTAATGAGCGAGCTAGGATGGACATAGTCAAAATAACTATTTTTTTAAGCAATTTTGAAATGTACAGCGACAGAATTCAGAACATGGGCCATTCTTACAGTATTCTCCCTGTACACCAAGTCAGACCCGTAGGATAAATAAATGGGGCATATAAGCAGTCAATGAAAGCTCTTACAATATTCAATGATGACATTTCTCTAAAACAGGCTATAGGCTACATGTGCACGACCAAGTCAGAACAGTAGGCTAAGTTAGGAGGGGGAAAGGGACCAAATTATTAGGTTGAGGCACATGGGCTACTTACTACACAGCTTACTACACAGCATACACTTAGTATTACTTTCTTAGCTACAGTACACATATAGCTCTGGCATATTACATAATTTATGCAGCAGCATACAAGACATTTTTGGACACACCTTGTTGTGCTGTGCTCACTTGAACAGGAAGGAGGTGCGGCGGTCTTTTGCGGGCAAATTTGTCATCAAAGTCTGGCATTCTCTGGATTTATGGTGCTTTCAAGACATCTGTGAACTCGGAAAAAACATGGTTGAATCATAATGCTAGTTATCTTCAGTTTGGAGCTCTAGAAAGAGACCAGAGTTCCCGACTTGGATTTCCGAGTTGGATGATGGTTCAAAATGTATTTTCCCAGTCGGAACTTGTTTTTTTCGAAGTTCCCAGTTGTCGTGAACTCACTGAAGTCTGAGATTTCCCAATTCCGAGTTTCCAGTTGTTTTGAACACGGCAGAAGTCATGCTGGATTGACAGCATGGCCAATGTATTCAACTTTTTCTGGCCCACTGTGTTGAATGTTAATCCTTTTAAACGTGGAAAAGAGAGCCTTAAACCCAGACTTGGACCACACACCCACTCCACTGAATAGCAGGCTATTGATTGCTTTCCAACGCTTGCAGTTAGGCACTGATTCCTTCAAAACCACTCATTGTTGAATTTGCGATTTCCAACTTGTTGTGTAATGTTTATGTCCAATGGCCGATGAGCACCGATACGTTTTATCTATAATTTCTCTTCAGAATTTATTTTCATATGACGAGGATTGAAAAGGATTTGCCTGTAGATTGTCGACTTGATATAACGTGACTTGATGTAATTTTATCTGTGGCCAATCACCTTGAACCTCATTGGATGGGCACTTCTAATGTAACTATGGCAGCACCCAAGGGACTTACATTTTTTTCGTGCTCTCCCTGTAGATTTTGTGGTTACGTAGTGTTCCCATGAGTGACAGAACACTGAGCCAATCACGGGGTAACTAGATATCATTACCAACCCCTACACTCCCTATTTTCCGCTGGCTGCCCCACCACCACAGAAAGCACTGAGCTTGGCTGAAACACCTGCATTTTGGAGCTGCATTACTCAACAAAGCAAAGATACCATGTTTGTATGCGGCTTTATTAACTCAATTATATATATATTTTTTATATTGTTTACAAACTGATATGTGACACATATTAATGCCAAAATAACCATGCTAAACAGGCAACAACAAAAAACAGCTAAACAAGTGGGTCTCTGCCCCACCTGCCTTGTATGACCGGTCGCCACTGTATGGTACTACACGGATCAAAATTAAAAAGTGAAACATTGTTTCCCAAAGTCGGACAGGCAGACTTCTAGGCTTATATTAACCCTGCTGTACCAAACTAAATGCTAGGCTGGAAGCACGGGGAAAACATGTGTGAATTGAAATAAATACAAGAGATGATTCAGACAGCAACATGATATTCTAATGGAGGCACAGTGATCATTTTCAGATGTAACTGTTAGCAGGCATAGGGGTGTCTATGACGGCCTACACAGCATGACCTGGAACGCTGCTTGTCCAATCAGCATCCAGGATACCAAACAACTCGTTTTATAATGTTTTGTGCACTGTGTATATATGGCTCTGCTGTCTGCTCCCACCTAACACTCATTATAAACTGGGTGGTTCGAGCCCTGAATGCTGATTGGCTGACAGACGTGGTATATCAGACCTTATACCACGGGTATGACAAAATATTTATTTTCACTTCTCTAATTACATTGGTAATATAATAGAAATAAGGCAACTTGCAAGGGATGTAACCAGGCAATCTGCGTTGTGTTGTACATTAAAACAGCCCTTAGCCGTGGTATATTAGCCATATACCACATCCCCTCGGGCCTTATTGCTTAAATAGTACTCCATCCGAACGTCATTGCCCATTGTCAGGTAGTCTAGAAAGCATGTTGGGAGTGTTGCAAATGAAAAGCACTGCATGAGGCACAGCACACTTTAGGCACAAAACATAACAGTCCATCCTCCGTCAGGTTAGGGCTCACAAACTCACTCCCTTTTCTGCTTAGGCAGCTGGACTGTTGAAAGTATACAATGGGCTGATCTGGCATCAGGTGTGTTTACTCAGATCTGGCCAAGCATCCCACTGCTGTCATCAGAACCCTTCCCCCTTCACACACATGCATGCTCTCTCGTTCTCTCAGTAGCACACACAATGTGGGATCTGCTTCAATGATGCAAAAAGAACAGTGTGCAGGACACCATGAAAACAAACTCAAAATCTATGAAAAATCTATGCCCCAGTTGAGATTTCATGAGGTTTTACTCAAAAGCCTAAGCAAATCTTAGATAATCCTTTGTGCTGTGTATTAACTCAGCAACCCTTTCCTCTGAAACATAATGTTTTTTTTCTCATCTCCCCAGCGGCTTCGTTTTTTTTTCTCCAGGATGTGGCTTACATTTTCTGCATCACCCATCTCAGTACACTTAAGTGGCACTCTTCCTCGACTTCACAGACGTTTGCATATTTGCATATAAACTTCAGAGAATATGCGAGTGACAATAAAATGACACAAGGACCGACTCTGGAAGTTGCAGACATTTTCAAACACACGGAAGCTGCGAGTGCAGCTCTAGACATTACTGCAATACTCTGGATGGATCCATATCTGATGTGATCCGATGTAAATCACCAACACAGTAAATAGCCTAAGTCTAGGGGCTACTTATAAAAGTAAAATGGATATTCTGAAACGTCCAGTTTTGAAGTTAGGCCTACTCTACCTTTTGGGCTCTGGATGCTGATTGAATCTAGCCATTGTGTTACAGGCACATCATTTTCAGGGGGGCGGTACAGATGCGTCTGCAGCTAAGGTAAGTTCCCGCCCCATGGGTGTGTGTCTATGTAGGCTACGGGCGAGCGCACTGCATTCACCTGCCAATGCGTCTCCCCTTCAGTAGCCTACAGAGCTGTCTGTGGTGTAGTGCGCCGCGTCAACTTTAGCAACTCCTCAATTTCAAGGAATAACAGATATTAACGAGAACAACAAAGTGGGATTGTACACTATTGACCGAGACAAGAGTAGAGAGCAGGAGACAAATATTGCAAGCTTAGGTGATTGCCAAGTTCATTTGGATCCATAGCTTTGTTGCTGGGGATTCGTGCAGGATCTCCGCGGCTTCATTCGTACACTGGGGACGGAGAAGGAGAATTTAGTAGGATTTTGTTATATGCCTTCTAAATGACTCTTATGACTGGAATCTGCGTAATTTCCACCGGGCAATAATAACCAGGTAGGCACAACCGTAGGCTACTTAATTGATCTAATATTTTCATGCATAAGGTTTTTTTCAGCCAAATCATGACTCATATGTCCGTGTTGAATTATTTATTATCCTAAGAGATTATTATCAAAACAATGCCTCCAGTAATTGAGTCGAACTACAATTGGTGATTTATACCTATTGTCTCTTATGTATTATTATTTTCAGTCCACTTAGCCAAACAATAAGTTAATGATGCTTTGTTAGGTCTCTGTTATTTTTTTAATTATTATTAGGCCTACACATTTATGATTTTTATTTTTGCTGTATGGCTGCACGAGGAACCATATAAGCGTTCAGATCCGGTAGGCTATGGTTTGATATTAGCCATAATATCTCTGCATTTCAAACCGCTGTAGGAGCTCTTGCATGGTCTTTTCAGCTACTTCTCACGAGCGTCACAAGAAGCCAGCATTTTATAGCGTTCAAGTTTCTTCATCCAACAACAGGCTGCAGAAGCCTGCGCTCCTAATTGTGTGAAAAGTCAAGACTGTTCGTTGTTCGCTTATAACAGGAACATTTTCCCACTTATAGCCAGCCTAATATCTTTTAAGCGTAGCCTAATTTATTTTCTATTGCACAGACTTTTAATGTTATTCTCGTTAATTATAGCCTAAACCCCATTCCCGAATAAATAAGGAATGTGTAGTGTTTTCTTTATATTCATTAAGCAGCGGTGGCCCATCTCTGTTGTCACCGCTGCAAAAAGCCTCTGCGTAAAAACAAAAAAAAACAAAAGAGTTCATATATACAGTGCTAGAGGCATCACTACAGACACCCTGGTTCAAATCCAGGCTGTATCAACAACCGGCCGTGTTTGGGAGTCCCATAGGGCGACGCACAATTGGGCCAGCGTCGTCCGGGTTTGGCCGGTATAGGCCGTCATTGTAAATTGTAACTGACTCGTCATTGTAACTGACTTGCCTAGTTAAATATCGGTTAAATATAATAATCATATATATATATATATATATGCCGAGACGCGCTTTTAAATGGATAGTCGCTCTCATTCAGAACTTGATCCAACGTCCTTTTATTGCAGTTTTAACCCCATACGCTCATGACCGAACAGAACAGTGATATATGACCAAAGAAAGTATTTAAATAGCCTTTATGGGTTCCAAACCCCATAAATCAAGCACAATATTTAAATTATCTTTACTAATGTGTTGTTTTGTTAAATATGCCTATCCTGGGTGCTTTTAGCGTTGCGGGTGTATTACATACACTAGCAGTGCTTTCAATTGAATTGGGTTGCACAAAAGATTCCTTCCGAAGCCAGAAGTTCAAGTTGTGCTGGTGGGCGGTATGGTTGTTCATTATGAAGGGGGGATTTGGGACAAAATATCTAAATCATCATATTATATTATTAAATAGACTTTCGAACGGTAGGTCTGTTGTAGACCCACTCATTTTCTGCATTGGTCATGTCAAAATAAAAGTCCCCCAAAACATATTCCTTTTTTGTTCACATATGGTGCATGTCAGTGGAGGTTCCTCAGAGGAGGAAGGGGAGGACCATCCTCCTCGGTGAATTTCATAAAAATAAAAATAGTGAACCATTAAAAACATATCCTTTTTAGATAAAACTATATTCACGTTTCACCAAACACAGTAATTGATTAAAACACACTGTTTTGCAATGAAGGTCTACAGTAGCCTCAACAGCATTCTGTGGGGTAGCACCATGGTGTAGCTGGAGGACAGCTAGTGTCCGTCCTCCTCTGGGTATATAGACTTGAATACAAAACCTAGGAGGATTGTGGTTCTTACCTTCTTCCATAGACATGCACAGTAATTATGGCAACTTCCGGAGGACGTCCTCCAACCTATCAGAACTCTTGCAGCATCAAATGACATGTTGTCAACCCAATCAAAGGATCAGAGAATTAATCTGGTATTGAACGCATAAACTACAGCTAGCTAGCACTGCAGTACATAACATTTGGTGAGTAGTTGACTCAAAGAGAGAGAAAGACAATAGTTGAACAGTTTTGGATAAATTAATGAATGTAAAAATTAAGGAAGAGAGAGAGCGGGAGAGAGAGAGAAAGAGAGAGATATTTCCTTGTAGTTTTCTTTTCACTTTCACTTAGCTAGTGAATGCAGCTAGGTAGTTTAGCCTACTCAAACAACCGGTTCAAACAGAGAGGGATGCTATGTTAGCTAGCTGGCTATGGCTAGCCAACACTCAAACTCTTCCAAGTCAAGGTAAGTTTCGCTTTTTTTTACATTTATTGCTAAACTGCTTGCTGACTGTACTCTGTAGTGCATGATTGTCGCGGGTTTACTAACGCGTTAGTTCTAGTAGGCATGTTGACTAGCTATGACGTTAGCTAATATGGTGACAATAATGTAGGCTGTGTGTAGCAGTTAGCTGTTATGATATGAAGGTTTGGCTTGGAAAGTTTTTTTTTCCAGGTCACAATATAGCTGATGTGTTGAGACTGAAGTCCCTAAGCAATAGGAAAAGGTGCGAGAAGGAATTCTACAGCGAGCAAAATTAACATGCTGTTCGTTGATCAGTAACTGTAATACAGTACTTAAATTGGAATCTTACTTCGTTATATTACTCATTACCGCAAAAAGTTATATTATTACTGTTACTTTGTAAAGTATTACCCCCAAAACTGGTGGCATGTGTGTGTGTCAGAGGTTTTTGTATGGGGTGTGATACAGAGCTGATCATCATCTCACTCTCTCCCTCTCTTTCCCCAGGTACCTGGACTCTCTCTCCTCTTCTTCTCTGTAAGCGGAGGGACCATGCTGTGGGACAAAATGTGGTGGCTGTCCACCATGCTGGCCCTTTCGGCCCAGGCACTGCCCACATTGCCCATTGAGCCCCTCTCTGCCCCTCGGGTTTTCCTCTCCTTCAAAGGTAAGACACACTTTTAGATATCTTGCCAAGTTGGTGTGGTTCTCTGTGACTCTGAAACAGGTAAATAGTATTTCCCTGTATGTGAGCTTTAGTGGTTGCTTTTATTTTCCCAGCTCATCCTAGCTTCGTGTTTGCTCTTGGTGAAATGTAGGGTTTAGGGGGACTAGGAAGGCGTTACAGACAGCTACGTGCTTGGCACACCGTGGTGTCAGTGTGAGCCCAGCCACTTCTCTCTGGCTGAAGCTTTTTTATCTGCTGAGAGAGGAGGTTGACGAGAGACATGAGCAGGGGAGAGAAGAAGTGCTGTTTGTGCCTACTGGTCAGGGCCAGAGACCAAATCTTCATTAAACAGACTGTCTGACTGACTACCACAGTCCTCCAACAGCGCTTCGTCTGCCCTCGGCAGAGCCCAGTGTATTATGAATACTTAAATTGGCACGTGAGGCCCTGTCTGTGTAGTGAACTGTACCTTGAAAGTGGACCTTTATGGTGTACCATAATCTCTGATGCTTTATCAATCCCGTTGCACTGTGTGCATGTAGGGCTAATTGTGATGTGAACCCCGGTGTGGAGCTCAAAAGAGAGGAGGCCTCGCTAAACCTCCAGATGTCTTTAAATCCTCATCACCTCATGTGGGGAATGAGAATAGATTTTGCACTTTTTTTTTTTTTTTTGCCTGTGAGTTATGTGGAATTGGGCAACCTGAGTCTCTCTCTCTCTCTCTCTCTCTCTCTCTCTCTCTCTCTCTCTCTCTCACTCTCTCCCTCTCCCTCTCCCTCTCCCTCTCCCTCTCCCTCTTTCATTTTGCTTACTTGTCGGTTTTCACTCTCTAATTAAATTGGTTTTCACAACCCACTGGTTTCAAGTTTACAATCGCACTGCTCCAAAATGGTCATTTCTTTCCAATTTCCTTTAAATCAGCTCCTTTTTTGTTGTTGTTATTCATTGGTTGTTGAGAGATCTATAGGGTCGTTCCATTTGAATTCAATCCCTTTTTGACCACATCCCTTTTGATTTGAACAAAACTTTCCATACATGTTTGCCCATAGTGGAAGTGTTCAGAAAGGGACTTTTTGGACCTGAATGTTAAAACATTGAGGTGCTCAAATTTGACCCATTTTGCATTCCCCGCCATACCATGAGACATCCAAGTCTTAGTCACTGGAAAAGATTAACGGTTGAGTTTGATATCATTTAAAAGCTTTTACAAACAGCGTTATCTATTTTATCATGTTGCATGCTCTTGAATACAGGGTGGGTGTCATATTCTGGAAAATAAATGTACTAGAATTTATAAAATTGACATTTAAAACTCAAATTGGGCCACAAAGATTGTTGGAAGCCCACACATCAGAGAATGTTGACTTGAATGGGGATATCAGTTGTTTTAAATTATACTGTCAATATTGTATAGGAAACCTATTTAAATGTAAATAATGGAATAGACAATTCCCAAATAAGTTGACATTCGATGGTGGGTGGACCGGCGGCCATCTTTGTGGTAGTGATTGGAAGTTACCATTTCAATTCAATTTCAATGGTGTTTCAGCTACATTGCAGTGGTCTGAAGGTCCAGTCTCTGAATCCTATTTCTATGATTGAAATGATACCCACCCTGAGCATGCTGTGTCTCAACCAATGGTGGGCACAACACAAACACATCAAACGATGTAAAATAGTGTCTAAGTTACAACATATGTAAAAATGGGGGTTTGTTGACGTTAAAGGTAAAAAATAAATAAAATAATCAATCATAATTTGTATTTAAAAAAGAAATTCAAGAAATTATCAGATAGGTTGAAAACATTGTCAGATTTGAAATTATATCAAACTCTGTTAATATTTTCCAGTAATGAATACTTGGATGTCTCATGGCATCGTGGGGTATGCAACTTTGAGCACCGATGTCTCTTGAATGTTTTTGGCATTTAGGTCAAAAAAGTCACTTTATGACCTTTTCTACCATGGGCAAAAAATGAATGGAAAGTTTTGTTCAAAACAAAAGGTCAAAGGTCAAAAAATATTTGAAATCAAATGGAACGACCCTATATGCTTGACAGAGCAACTTCACTTTGCTGGTGACTAGAATTGAACATGAGCTGCACATTTTCTAATTGTGTTGTTTTGGCTCACACTAAGGGGAATTGCTTTTAAATGTGCCTATATTGATTCCTTTATGGACCTTGGTGAGCCAAATAATTAGCTACACATTTTACAAAGCATACACATGGGGGCGGGGGTGGGGGGGGGGGGGGGGGGGGGGGGCAAGATTCCTTGGAGCTTTCCAAGGGGGCTCGACTGAATTTTAACAACCTCTTGAAAATGCAACTCTAATCTCCTTATAACCATCCAACTGTTTTTAACAAGCTTTTTGTTTTCAACGCTCCAAGCTTTACACAACCTATTGCACCCACTGGTTCATGCTGGCAATCTCTGTCTATTGGAACAGTTATACATTGTGGACTGTGTTGGCAAAATGCAGAAGCTAACCTGTGGCATTAATGTGGCTTGTGCTGGTCATCAGAGGGGTTAGACTTTGGCCAGCCCTATCTTCTGAGGAGGTATCAGACCGTCAGACAGAGTAACTAAAACAAGTTTGGGAGTTCATTTAGTATGTCTGGCATTATTGATTGCTTTGAATATTGCTTTGAATATATATATATATATATATATATATATATATATATATATATATATATATATATATATATATATATATATATATATATATATATATATATATATATATATATATATATAATATATAAATAAATACAAGCACTTCCTTCTTTGGATGAGGACTTGAGTGCTTGTAGGCTCCTGCTACTTGGAGAGCATGTTCATCATCAGTCAACTCATTCAGGGAACCTGCGCTACAGACAATCTCACAGAGACCTTGGACTGATGCATCTAAGATATAAGAGGCATTTTTTCAGTTAATACAACTACCCTGGTTGAATCCACATTCAAGTCATGTTGGTTCACATTGCCATTTAATGCACCTTTGTCATCAGTTCAAAATTGAGGTTGTATTTTAATATAAATGTTACAGTATAGATCTAGTTTATCTTCTGTCGTTTATTTCCTGAGAGAGAGAGAGAGAGAGAGAGAGAGAGAGAGAGAGAGAGAGAGAGAGAGAGAGAGAGAGAGAGAGAGAGAGAGAGAGAGAGAGAGAGAGAGAGAGAGAGAGAGAGAGAGAGAGAGAGAGAGAGAGAGAGAGAGAGAGAGAGAGAGAGAGAGAGAGAGAGAGAGAGAGAGAGAGAGAGAGAGAGAGAGAGAGAGAGAGAGAGAGAGAGAGAGAGATCTGCTGAATGAGTGAACGCTTTAAGGATTTACATGCTAAACGGTGGCCCGGAGGGGAGAGACGCGTCACATGCTAGCCATCACATAACTCCATTGTGACATGACAGCAGATTCACTATGATTAATTCCCAGCACAGTGGTTAGGAAAAGCTAAATGCTCAAGGTTGCACATGTTTTTTAGAATGTCGTTTTCTGTCCTTCTGAGCTGTATAATTTCTATATATTTATTCAACTGACATTCTCGTCTGAGCATTGAGTTCATTTCCAGTGTTCTTGACTCAGAAATCATTTTTAGTTTCCGTTGAATAATATCAGTCGGTCTACCTTATCTTCAAATCTATGCTTAAGTCCCCATCAGGTCTGAGCTTTCTTTATAAGTCCCTACCAGTTGTCTGTAGTATAGTGAGGTCTATAAAAAGCAACCAATGAGTGGGTCAGAGTCAGTGCAGGGCTCTGAGTTATCACCTGTGATACGGGAAGAGCAAACAGCGGCTCAGAGTAAAGGAATGTCCACTCAGGACTCGTAAGCATCGATCATCTCCCACACTGCTTTAGCAGTGTAAGCCGAAAGGGGAAGAAAAAACACTGGCCCGTGTAGAAACAGGCAGGCAGGCAGGCACACCATCTACACCTATTGTATACACCACAGTACCGTTGAATAAAGCTCTCCCTTATACAGTCACACACACACACAAAAACTGTCGTACGCGCTCGCATACAAGTACAAACACATTTTCAAAGTGCTCATCACAGGCTGCTTAGCCAACAGATTTGATGGTTATGAGATAAAGAGGGCACTTGGGTCTTCAAAGAACAGAGAGAGTGTGTTTACTGACATTGCTGAGACCCATACTAGATATGTAGACGTTGCCTCACTTCCTCTTCCGGCTGGTGGAAATTGCTGACAAAGTGGATGGTGGAGGTTGTAATACAATTGTTGCAGCACAAACAAAGCACCGCCGTTGTGTTCCTAATTCAGTGTACCTTTCTGCTGTCTTTGTTTGTGAAGAGTGAGTAGGACTGACTGGTTTTAGCTTCTGATTCTAGCTTCTTATTTATGCTCAAACAAGCTCTATAATTACATGCTATTTCAGGGTGTGGGGCTCCCCAGGGGTCATGACCCCCCCCCCCCAAAAAAAAACCAGGATCCAGTCACACTTGGGCTTAACTGACGGCCCCCACACCCTGGGAGAATGGGAGCATATTAGCTAGTAATAGCTTGTTACACTAATCTTCAGTCGCATTTGATCGCGTTTAACGTCGTTTTCCTTTTGCCTTTGGTTCAGGGTGAAACACCTGGAAACAGAGTTGCGAGGGAGAGAAAGGAAAAAAAAACAAAAAAAAACAACCCTTGAAATGGGAGAGAAAACGCGCGGCCAGACAGTCATATAATTGGACTACTTCTCACACCGAATCTCAAGGTCACTTCAACTTCCCCTGGCTTTTTTTTCTTTCCCCAACTCGCTTTATCTTTCTCTATCACACAACCTTACGGTTTAAATCGGGATCACAGTAGCACAAAGAGCTCAGCGTTAGCGCACCGCTCCTGTCCGTGCTCTCAGGGTGGACGATGTTAACGCCGAGAGATCGTGTCTGACTATGTGTCTGCGTCCCCTGTTCTGTGAATTAGGCTGCTGCTCACAGTGACCTTCACTTAGACTTCCTTCATTGTTGCTCTCTGGCTCTGCGATTACAATAGCCCAGATTTCTTAGATTAGGAGAAGAAGAAAAAGAACCGCGGGCAGACATAGTGCCATGCCTACTGTGGCTGGTAAGAGAGTAAAAACTATTCAGGGTTAAATGGCCTGCTGAAAGGTGCTTCCGAAGCTTTCCGCCTGCCTGTGGTTCGTTTCTCCACTGTATGGGTTGTCTGATACCCTTGCTGACGTGTCTGCTGAAAGGGGGAGCATTATGGCGGTCCATTTGTGCTCTGTCTGTCTGAGAGCCTTGCGACTGAGCGTTCAGTGTCTAAAAGAGAGAGAGGTGGCCAGCCGAGAAAGAAAGACAAGGGAGTGAGAGGAGAAAAGTCCGCAGTCAGGTCTCCATGTAATGGACACGAGGTGGGAGTGTGTGTGTGTGTGTGTGTGTTTGCGTGTGTTAGTTGGTGGGTGGGTGTCTGTGTGTGCGAATAGTGAAACAAAGAGAGTTACATGCCCATGCGTTTATCTCCCCCCATCTCCTTCCATCTCTCTCCCAGGCTCCAAGGTTCATATTTATTTGGGTCAATTGTAAGTGTGACACTGGAGCCAGAGCTAAGTGCCCCGGCAGGCCTTACCCAGAACAGAGGCCCTCAGCAATCAATGAGCCGCTGAAAGCTTATCCACAGCTAACCTGCCAAGAGACAGCAAGTGCACAGACCCAGGGTGACTTTGTCAAGCCTTCCCAAGTCTTCCCAGGCAGAACAAAAACCTGCCCCGGGCTCCAGACCGACATACTGACGCGGACACGGTTTCGGGGTGCAACACTCCCAATGAGACCAGAATCAAAACCATCAGTACAGTACAAGGCTTCTTGCTTGCCACTGCCAATCAGTTATGACATATCCACTGACTCCTTCAATAACCGTTGCCTCTCCCTTTGTATTAAACAAAAGTTCACTTAGAAGACATGAAACTTTGTAAAGGTATAATGATCACCGGGGAAACCGTGTCTGGGTCTCCGGTTATGTCCGCTACTCGCGATTACTCAACGTTTCATTTTCATAGCAAGCAGGTAGAGGTGAGAGGGTAGAAGCCATTGATGAACTTGTCTTAAAGTTGATTATGGTTCCAGGGTATCTGACCACATGACCAGGTACAGGGAACACCTGACAGAATGGCATCACATAGACCCAGCAGGAAACATAAAAAGAGACCGCAAATATCTTGATGATTTGCATCATTTGCTGACTATTGATGCACACCCTCCCACCTCTGTAGCACGGAGTCCCCTAACCCAGCTGACACAGAGACCCACTGCTGTTAGGTAAGGATGGAGTGTGCCATGTAAGACATACAATGTAAGGGGCAGCTGACATAGCTAGTACATCAGTCCACGCATGTAATGTCAAAGCCCCTGCCTGCTCTCCTCTCCTCTCCCCTCCCTACTGTGACTGAGCTATTCCACCCCCTCTGCTCTGCACATCTGCTGCTGCCGTGTCATATGTCATCTGCGTCCCGCCTCCTCCCTCCCTCGCTCCTCTCTGCCGGCTGTGTGTGTACACAAACGTTGATAAAGAGATGCACATCGCTGTCCCGGACAGACAATTTGTAATACATGCAGTCATGCCTTTGCTGTGTGTTTTGCAGAATGGGCTCTGAGAAGCCAAGTCGGTGCAGTTCCCACGTGTCACTTGGGCGGTCTGATAGTTTAGGTCTAGTGGGTTTGGTGCTCGTCCACTGATCTACAGATTGGGGGGCGGTGGATGGAGATCTCTGGGTTGCCAGTTTTCGACTCCCATGCATGAAATGTGTATCGGCAGTGTTATGGTCAGCAGGCTCATAGCTCCCCTTCACGTCTG
This sequence comes from Oncorhynchus mykiss, assembly GCF_013265735.2. Lineage (NCBI taxonomy): Eukaryota > Metazoa > Chordata > Actinopteri > Salmoniformes > Salmonidae > Oncorhynchus > Oncorhynchus mykiss. The sequence goes on from NC_048571.1 coordinate 42,695,220, forward strand.
TATTTTTTTCCTCGCTAAGGCCTCTGACAAATTGCTTCAACAGAATTATATGAGGTGGCTGTGGCACGCAAGCCTGGAGAGAACATGATTATCTCGCTGGCTGTGTTTCTCTCCGGAGATGACAGGGTGGTATATCCCAGCAACCTCTGCTCCACAGGATTCGTGCTGTCAAGCTGGGATTATTCAAGGGAGGAAAAACAGAAGGTGACAACTCAAGCTCTAAATATAGTGTCCTTCATGTCTCTGTTTCTCTGTGTGTATCCTCTCCTCCTCCACCTCCTCCTCTCCTTACACCCTCTCTTGTTGCTTGTTGATAAGGGGATGGCAGGGGAGGCGGAGGGAGGGAAGGAGGGGAGTGACTAGCATGCTTCCCACAGCTGGGGCACCCCGTTTTAGCACGCTCCAAAGGGGAAAGGGGAAACTGCCAGGTCTGCAAGGTCTCTGAAGTGACCAGACTTTCACTGGGGGAGAGGAGGGAGGGTAGTATATTTTTTTCCATGGCAAAATGTTTAACACAAAGCAGACCAAACTCAACTTTGAAAACCTGCTGTAGGCAAAATATTGTGTGCTATAGCACGGAAAATAAATACATGTGATTCTGGTTGACAACATAATGATGTTTGTTTCCAAGTATTCTCCTCTGTTCTTTTCTGTGTCGTTTTATGTCAGCCCTGTCGTATAATGGCTGGCATATTTCTACCATCAAGCTATTAATCCCTGGCTCTCCCCTCTCCAAATGATGTCATGGATTTAAAAGAAAGACTTGAAGCACTTCAAAACTATTCTTCAATCAACGCGAAGGGACAGCAAATGAAAAGCAGGCAGGCTGATGCAGTTTATACTAGTGTGAGCAGAGTAGTTCATGTTAGCAGGACGACAGTGACGAGACAGAGCCATTACCAAATAATTATTCACGCTGCAATCTCGCTCCATGGAGTTATAAAGGCACACCATCCAAATGAATTCCTAATCTGTACAGGGAAAGGACAGATTCCCTTATCTCCGGGATCTGCTTGTCAGCCTGTCTAACGTAGGCAGGCTGTCTAACGTAGGAGCCCTGTCTAACGTAGGAGCCCTGTCTAACGTAGGCAGGCTGTCTAACGTAGGAGCCCTGTCTAACGTAGGCGGCCTGTCTGACGTAGGAGGCCTGTCTGACGTAGGCGGCCTGTCTGACGTAGGAGGCCTGTCTGACGTAGGCGGCCTGTCTGACGTAGGAGGCCTGTCTGACGTAGGCGGCCTGTCTGACGTAGGAGGCCTGTCTGACGTAGGCGGCCTGTCTGACGTAGGAGGCCTGTCTGACGTTGGAGGCCTGTCTGACGTTGGCGGCCTGTCTGACGTAGGAGGCCTGTCTAACGTAGGAGGCCTGTCTAACGTAGGCGGCCTGTCTGACGTAGGAGGCCTGTCTAACGTAGGCGGCCTGTCTAACGTAGGCGGCCTGTCTAACGCAGGCAGGCAGGCAGGCAGGCAGGCAGGCAGGCAGGCAGGCAGGCAGGCAGGCAGGCAGGCAGGCAGGCAGGCAGACAGACAGACAGACAGACAGACAGACAGACAGACAGACAGACAGACAGACAGACAGACAGACAGACAGACAGACAGACAGACAGACAGACAGACAGACAGACAGACAGACAGACAGACAATGAGGTGTGGAGTGAGTTTGAGAAGATGCAAAAGTTGTCAGAACCAGAGCCTGCCTGTCAGTACAGTACTGACATACACACACTATACTCTTCCATATTCTCCTCGTTCTCACCCTCAATCTTTCTTTACTCTGTTTCTCTTTATTTCACCCACATACTGTACATTTTTTTACCTTCCAACCGTGTTCCTCCCCGTTACATTTAAGCTCCCTAGAGGGTGTGTACTTTAATAGCCTGATGTTTTTAAACTTCATTTTTATCTATGCGTGTGTGCATCTGTGGCATTATGTTTTGAAAACCAGATCGGATACAGCTTCCATGGTTTTCCCGTAGTGCGGGTTCCAGTTTCCCCAACACATGAAATGCTTCTTCAGAATGCAATATCACATGTAGATCATCGTTTACTTCACATGGGGCCGCTTTGGCATGCTTGGTAAATGGTCCTTCTGTTTCGCTCTCTATGCTGTGCAAAGGGGGGGCAACACTCAGCAGGGGTGAGAGACAGCCACATTCTGATGCATTTGTCTAAATGTGTGTGTGTGTGTGTGTGTGTGTGTGTGTGTGTGTGTGTGTGTGTGTGTGTGTGTGTGTGTGTGTGTGTGTGTGTGTGTGTGTGTGTGTGTGTGTGTGTGTGTGTGTGTGTGTGTGTGTGTGTGTGTGTGTGTGTGTGTGTGTGTGTGTGTGTGTGTGTGTGTGTGTGTGTGTGCGTGCGTTCGTGTCTCTTGATGTCTGCTGCGGCTTTTTTTATCCCAGTTGAAATGTGACAGACAGGATAAAAATAGGCTCAGTGGAAGATGCAACGATGATGTTGTCTAATTTCCTTTTTTATCCCCTATAAAACAGAATTGAGGACTGCTGAACATTCAAACATGTATTCAGATATATTCAGATATGTCTTAGGCCTAGTTTAGGTTTTTGTTTGGTTTTCACATGCAGTTGACCATTGACTATAGGCGTCAATGGTCTTCTGGCCATTGTTCCTCGTGAATGTCAGAAACTACTTGGTGAACCCTTGCCAATCCTTTGCTTCTAATGAAAGAGTATGCAGGCAGAGGCTATAGAGTAAACCACAGCCCCTGATATTAAGATGCTGTTTGACAGCAGCGGAGTGGGGAAGGCGAGGGATGGAGGATAAGGGGAGCACTTGCAGTTGGAAGGCACAGACAAAGATGATAATGGATATTTCGAGAAGTGTTTCTCTTAAGATTCAAAGTGACAGAGAAGGAGGAGGAGATGGAGGAGGATGAGTGTTTGAATATTCATCTCCTCAAGCCTGTGTGTGTGTGTGTGTGTGTGTGTGTGTGTGTGTGTGTGTGTGTGTGTGTGTGTGTGTGTGTGTGTGTTCACTCAGCTCTTGTTTTCAGGAGGACAAAGAAAAATGGAGCCACGTGTCTGGAAACAGGAACAGAGGTGGAGTGTGACAGTACTTTGGCGTGGTTGCCATAGCAGCGTTGCTGTCACTTCTCCTCTCAAACAAACCAAACTGAGTTCAAATGACTCTCTCTTCAGAGGGAAAAGGAATGCAATCTCTGGATTGGTCTTATTTCCCCTGGCTTTTGTTGTTGTGTCTGCACACAGATGGAGTCTGAAAAAGACAAGGATAGAGGTCTGCTAGGTAAGATAAATGTGGATTTTCGGAGATAGTTTAACCCTCATACGGATTCATACAGATTCAATATTGGGAATGCGATTGAGGTTTGGTTTGGTGTGTGTGTGTGTGTGTGTGTGTGTGTGTGTGTGTGTGTGTGTGTGTGTGTGTGTGAGAGAGAGAGAGAGAAATCAGAGACGTAGAGAAGGAGAAAGTGGAAAAGTCGATTCCCCAAGGACACAGACACCCTGTGGGTCCTCCAGATGTTGCCCCTGTGTTTGTGGGAGTTCTCTGGGGGTTAGCAGTCGGGCCCTGACCCCAGGGCTGAAATTAAAGGGACGGGAGTGATGGGGGGTCAAGGGCGCCTCTCTCTCGCCCTGCTGGCCCTGTTTATCCAGCCAGACATGAATGATTCCTCAAGAAACCCAGACAACGTATTATTTTTAAACAATGTTCTGAACAAGGAATTCATAGACTTTCAAACATATTGACTGATGAAGGTTTATTATCCTTTCATGACCTAAAAATATGTATAATTTACCTTGTTCGTCATTTTATTTAACTTGCAGTTGAGAACCGCTAGGCGTAATTATGACTTCCCATGGAATCCACCACTCCCCTTCCATCCACTGAGTTATTAGGTAGCCAGAACACAAGTTGAGGTTTTGTGTTCTATCTATATAAAGAAAGCTACTAGAAACCCTCCATAAACCAATGGGAGGAGTTACGAAATGGAACATATATTTTAAAGACTACTAACAAAATACATACTGGAAAAGAGTCTGGAACAATCTTCCAATGTTGTCCCGAAATCTGAGTCATCGACTAATACACCACAAATTAATTCACCGATTTTATTTGACTCTGCGGAAATGCCAATTTAAACTTGCTCCTATACTAATTTGTCTGTTGTGTTCTCAAATAAATATTGGAAGCTACATACACATGATGTGGGTCTGCCCCAGTGTGAAGACCTCCTGGTCACATGATGTGGGACTGCCCCAGTGTGAAGACCTCCTGGTCACATGATGTGGGACTGCCCCAGTGTGAAGACCTCCTGGTCACATGATGTGGGACTGCCCCAGTGTGAAGAGCTTTTGGTCACATGATGTGGGACTGCCCCAGTGTGAAGACCTCCTGGTCACATGATGTGGGACTGCCCCAGTGTGAAGACCTTTTGGTCATAGTTTGCCAGGTCTGTGTCGAGCATAGTTGGTGCTGCCATTCCCTATCTCCCCAATATATTATCGTTGAATGACGACTCTTCACTAACTCTCACAGTACCCCAGAAACGGTTGTCTGGACTGACTGAGGTGACCAGATAGTGACCAGATGGAAGCCTCCACATAAGCTCTGCATAACTCAATGGCTTCAAAAAGTCCTTGACATTCTTTCACTAGAGCTCTACACAGCTCATGTGAACAGCGCCAAACAGCATTAGATACATTCAATAGAGCAGTTGAAAAGGTCAAAAGCTTATAATGAGATAATGTAATATAATCATGTTTGTATTTCTATATTATATTTTGAGTATCTGTATCGAATATGTATCCAGGCTGATTCTATTCATGTGTGACTTGGTCCCACAAAGAATTTGACAAACATTAGATAGGTTACCCATGATGTTTTGTTTTATACAAAATGAGCCCCTGAGGGGAGGGAGGGAGTGAGTCACACATATTGAGAAGAGGGAGGGAGAGGGGAGATGGGACATTTCTCTACTGTTTTTCGTTACTTTATCTATATACATTTGAAGTCAGAGGTTTACATACACCTTAGCCAAATACATTTAAACTCCGTTTTTCACAATTCCTGACATTTAATCATGGCAAAAAATTCCCTGTCTTGGGTAATTTTGTTTTAAAAATGTGAAATGTCAGAATAATAGTAGAGAGAATGATATATTTCAGCTTTTAATTATTTCATAACATTCCCAGTGGGTCAGAAGTTTACATACACTCAATTAGTATTTGGTAGCATTGCCTTTGAATTGTTTAACTTGGGCCAAACGTTTCGGGATGCCTTCCACAAGCTTCCAACAATAAGTTGGGTGAATTTTAGTCCATTCCTCCTGACAGAGCGGAGTCAAGTTTGTAGGCCTCCTTGCTCGCACACGCATTTTCAGTTTTGCCCACAAATTTGCTATAGGATTGAGGTCAGGGCTTTGTGATGGCCACCTCAATACCTTGACTTTGTTGTCCTTAAGCCATTTTGCCACAACTTTGGAAGTATGCTTGGGGTTATTGTCCATTTGGAGGACCCATTTGCAACCAAGCTTTAACTTCCTGACTGATGTCTTGAGATGTTGCTTCAATATATCCACATCATTTTCCTACCTCATGATGCCATCTATTTTGTGAAGTGCACCAGTCCCTCCTGCAGCAAAACACCCCCACAACATGATGCTGCCACCCCTGTGCTTCACAGTTGGGATGGTGTTCTTCGGCTTGCAAGGCTTCCCCTTTTTCCTGCAAACATAACAATGGTCATTATGGCCAAACAGTTCTATTTTTGTTTCATCAGACCAGAGGACATTTCTCCAAAAAGTACAATCTTTGTCCCCATGTGCAGCTGCAAACCGTAGTCTGGCTTTTTTATGGCGGTTTTGGAGCAGTGGCTTCTTCCTTGCTGAGTAGCCTTTCAGGTTATGTCGATATAGGACTCATTTTACTGTGGATATAGATACTTTTGTACTTGATTCCTCCAGCATCTTCACAAGGTCCTTTGCTGTTGTTCTGGGATTGATTTGCACTTTTCACACCAAAGTACATTCATCTCCAGGAAACAGAACGCGTCTTCTACCTGAGCGGTATGACGGCTGCGTGGTCCCATGGTGTTTATACTTGCCTACTATTGTTTGTACAGATGAAAGTGGTACCTTCAGGCGTTTGGAAATTGCTCCCAAGGATTAACCAGACTTGTGGAGGTCTACAATTATTTTCTGAGGTCTTGGCTGATTTCTTTTGATTTTCCCATAATGTCAAGCAAAGAAGCACTGAGTTTGATGGTAGGCCTTGAAATACATCCACAGGTACACCTCCAATTGACTCAAATTATGTTAATTTTGCCTATTAGAAGCTTCTAAAGCCATGACATAATTTTCTGGAATTTTCCAAGCTGTTTAAAGGCACAGTCAACTTACTGTATGTAAACTTCCGACCCACTGGAATTGTGATACAGTGAATTATAACTGAAATAATCTGTCTGTAAACAATTGTTGTAAAAATTACTTCTGTCATGCACAAAGTAGATGTCCTTAACCGACTTGCCAAAACTATAATTTGTTAAAGGAGACCTGGGTGGTCAATGTGTAATAAATAGGCCTATGCCAACTTTGAGAAGTGATTTTTCAAATATGATTTTGTTGTGTGACCAACTTTTTATTACTTATTTTTTTGTGAGGGGTTCAGATCAGATACTCAATAATATTGAAAAAGTACAGTTGAAGTCATTAGTTTACATACACTTAGTCATTAAAACTCGTTTTTTAACCACTCGACAAATTTCTTTTTAAGACTCCATAATGTTTCATCTGTAGATGCTACTAAGCTAAAATTGGTGTCATATGAAGCTTAACCGCTTGCTCTGTAATGAGAAGTATTTAGATATAAAAAAAAAACATATTCATTGATTAATATATTTAACTATACTGTAAACATGATTATAGAAATGCATTGATTTTACTAATTGTTCAATATATTGTTAAACATAATAAACTCTACAGGCATATCAAAGTTCCAGAGTGGGACCTCTGCTACTTTTAATTGTTTTGGCCCTTTTTATACAGAGAAATTGGCATAGTAGGCAATGTAACCAATCACAGCCCTCCTTTTACTTGTATCATTGCACATCCTGCAAATCACCAGCATTTTGAATCCATTTTCACATTCATTCTGTTGGTAATGCTTACAAATTGGATCACAACTCTAAAAGTAGCAGAGGTCCCACTCTGAAACTTTGATATGCCCGTAGAGTTTATTATGTTCAACAATATCTAGAAACATGAACCAAATCAAAAGTGTTATATTTTCAATATTCATGTTTCTATTTGTCAATATTCATAAATGAATGTTAAAAAAGTTAATGAAATCACGATACCACTCGTATTACAGAGCAGTGGTGAAGCGTCAGATGACACTGTTTGTTTTATAGCAGCAGCAGATGATACACTATGGCGACTCAAAAGCGGCCTGGGTAAGCCCAAAATGTCATTAACAGGCCAACTTTGATAAATGATTTCTGAATTATGCTTTTAGATACAAATGTCAAAAAGGACTATTCTTTGGATTACATTTCGTGAAAATCCTAAAAACCCGGGTCTTTATTTGTCTTGTTATCATGAGGAATGACTCATATTGTTTATTAACATCAAAATCAAATCAAATGTTATTGGTCGCATAAGTGTATTTAGCAGATGTTATTGCGGGTGTAGCTAAATGCTTGTGTTCCTAGCTCATACAGTGCTGTAATATCTAACACACAAATCTAAAAAGTAGAAGAATGGATTTAAGAAATATCTAAATATTAGGATGAGCAATGTTGGAGTCCGGAGTATAAATATATATACACTACATGGCCAAAAGTATTCGTGCATTTGGCTATTTCAGCCACACTCGTTGCTGACAGGTGTATAATATCGAGTACACAGCCAACATTGGCAGTAGTGGCCCGTACTGAAGAGCACAGTGATTTTCAACGTGGCACAGTCATAGGATACCACCTTTCCAAATTTCTTCCCAACTAGAGCTGCCCTGGTCAACTGTAAGTGCTGTTATTGTGAAGTAGAAACGTCTAGGAGCAACAGCGACTCAGCTGCGAAGTAGTAGGCCACTCAAGTTCACAGAACTGGACCACCAAGCGCATAGCGAGTAAAAATTGTCTGTCCTCGGTTGCAACACTCACTACTGAGTCACAAACTGCCTCTGGAAGAAATGTCAGCACAATAACTGTTTGCTGGGAGCGTTATGAAGTGGGTTTCCATGGCCGAGCAGCCGCACACATGCTTAAGATCACCATGCGCAATGGCAAGCGTCGGCCGGAGTCGTGTAAAGCTCGCCCTCATTGGACTCTGGAGCAGTAGAAACGCGTTCTCTGGAGTGATGAATCATACTTCACCATCTGGCAGTCTGACGGACAAAGCTGGGTTTGGCAGATGCCAAGAGAACGCTACCTGCCCGAATGCATAGTGCCAACTGTAAAGTTTGGTGGAGGAGGAATAATGGTCTGGGGCTGTTTTCCTTGGTTTGGGCTAGGTCCCTTAGTTCCAGTGAAGGGAAATCTTAACTATACAGCATACAATGACATTCTAGACGATTCTGTGCTTCCAAATTTGTGGCAACAGTTTGGGGAAGGCCCTTTCCTGTTTCAGCATGACAATGTGCACAAAGCGTGCACAAAGCGTGCACAAAATGAGGTCCATACAGAAATGGTTTGTTAAGATCGGTGTAGAAGGACTTGACTGGCCTGCACAGAGCTCTGACCTCAACCCCATTGAACACCTTTGGGATGAATTGGAACCCTGACTGCGAGCCAGGCCTAATCGCCCAACATCAGTGCCCGGCCTCAATAAAGCTCTTGTGGCTGAATGGAAGCCAGTCCCTGCAGCAATGTTACAATATCTAGTGGAAAGCCTTCCCAGAAGAGTGGAGGCTGTTATAGCAGCAAAGGGAGGACCAACTCCACAGTAATGCCCATGATTTTGGAATGAGATGTTCGACAAGCAGGTGTGGATGTTCTTTTGGCCATATAGTGTATGGGGAGGACAGCTGACTGGCTATCTTATTAGAGATACTCGTTATCTCTGGGGAGTAGTAGGACGGGGCCGATGAACGGTGCAAAGGTAGTTAGTTATGGAGCTATTGCTGGTGGTAAGGAGGGAGAGCCTGTCCCATACCATCCCAGTGATGTGTTTTAGACGTGGAGCGACGAATCACCAGAGAATGTGCTGGCCTGGCTCTTCTCTTGTCGTGACAGTTAGAGGGACATGACGAACTGATGGACTAGACTTGTCTGGGAGAGAGAGATAATTAGGGGAGGGGAGTACAGGAGATGGTGGTGGATAGAGGGAGTGAGAGAGAGAGTGACAGAGAGAAAGGAGGGAAGAGTGACATGGATGGGAAAAAGATGGAGCGAAAGAGCGCTTCAGACTTGGGAGACTAAAAACAGGAGTGAGGGAGAGAGGAGGTGACGGAATGAAAACCTGGAGGGTGAGATGGAGAGGGCTGAGCTACTGCTAATGTATGGAGGGGCATCAATGTCAGGCCTGGTATCTTAAAAAGGCTAGGGCTGGATGGATGGATGCATGGGGGGGGGGGGGGGAGTGTGGGAGCTGGAGGCGTACTCAACAAATTGTCTGTCTGTTTCCCATTAGCTGTCTCTGAGTGTTGGTTGAGTGTTGGTTGAGTGTTGGTTGAGTGTTGGTTGTGTTGTGGTTGAGTACTGGTTGAGTGTCGACATTCTATAGAGTGATCCTTCATGCCAATGCTCTGACAGTAACCTCATATGCCTTAATCCTCGACTGTTAGGTCCTACTTGAACGTCAACAAACAAACCTACTTTATTCACAAATTTGAATTGTCATACAAATTATGTTAAACTAACTGTTTCAGATCACTTGGCATTGTGAGCCTATTTGGACTGAAGCCCAGATAATATAACTGAGCCATACCATTTACTCACTGATGATATAAGTTGTTGTCTGCCAAAATGAGAATATCTACAAATGTGTATTGTTTTTGTGTTCAGGAGTTGGACAACCTCAACAGTTACTCTGAGGATGGGGTTTTCTGTTTAAGGCGCAGGTCTGGGAGATCCCTACTGTGTGTGTGTGTGTGTGTGTGTGTGTGTGTGTGTGTGTGTGTGTGTGTGTGTGTGTGTGTGTGTGTGTGTGTGTGTGTGTGTGTGTGTGTGTGTGTGTGTGTGTGTGTGTGTGCTTGTGTGTGTGTGTGCTTGTGTGTGTGTGCTTGTGTGTGCTTGTGTGTGTGTCTTCACTGAGCTCTTGTTTTCAGGAGGACAAAGAGAAATGGAGCCACGTGTGTCTGGAAACGGGGACAATGCCCATGTTTGGAGGTGCAGTGTGACAGTACTTTGACTTGGTTGCCATAGCAGCGTTGCTGTCACTTCTTCTCTCAAACAAACCAAACTGAGTTCAAATGACTCTCTCTTCAGAGGGAAAAGAAATGCAATCTCTGGATTTGTCTTATTTCCCCTGGCGTTTGTTGTCGTCTCTGCACACAGATGGAGTCTGAAATAAACAAGGATAGAGGTCTGCTACTTAAGATAAGTGTGTGTGTGTGTGTGTGTGTGTGTGTGTGTGTGTGTGTGTGTGTGTGTGTGTGTGTGTGTGTGTGTGTGTGTGTGTGTGTGTGTGTGTGTGTGTGTGTGTGTGTGTGTGTGTGTGTGTGTGTGTGTGCATATACTGTATTTATAAAACTGCTTGTTTGGATCCTAGATGCTGATTGGTTGATGGCAGGGAGATATAGCAACACAATCCCCGCATTCCACAGGTAATGCCTATTAACAGTTCCATTAGATGTATCAATGCGCATGCACTGTCTCACAGCCCAGCCAGTTAATTTATAAATTTGATCTCCTCCAGAAAACAGTATCAAGACAACATTTCCCCATGCTACTAGCCTAGCATTTGGTTTGGTACAGCGGGGATTAATACAAACCTATGTGATCTATGCAAAGAAAATATATATATTTTTGCAATCTCCACCATGCCATGCGTAGGAACAAATTAATTTATCAGGATAAGTATCATGGACACTGTATATCCAAATAAATGGCAAATAGTATGCTGTCATGTCCGCTGCTTAATGTGATTGTTTGTTAGCTTGCCTTTAGTTAGCTAGCTAGCTCGCAAAGGATAAGTAATGTTAGCCTAGCACAGGGCTCTCCAACCCTGTTCCTGGAGAGCTACCCTCCTGTAGGTTTTCGCTCCAACCCCAGTTATACTAACCTGATTCAGTTTACCAACCAGCTAATTATTAGAATCAAGTGCGCTAGATAAGGGTTAGAGTGAAAACCTACAGGAACAGGGTTGGTGAGCCCTGGCCAAGCTATCCTCCATAACTATATTATTGACTTGACAATCAGCTGGTTTTTGCCTATTTATACATTATTTATCAAAGTATTATTTGCTGAAGTTCTTGTTTCCTATTTATAAATCATTTATGAAATCATTACTTATTGAAGCTTGTCTCTCGTCATCATTGAGCCTCTGCTAGCTTTCTAGCTAGCTATATTCCAATTATTTGTTTATCTTAGCAACATGGAATGAATAGAATGTACGACTGGGTCAAAACATCCCAAAATAAATAACGACCAGCCTCTTTGGTTGGCAATTTCTGAACCTCAGGAACTAACGACGGGCTTTTGTCAGGACCATATCGTCTGGTGGAAGGTGAAACAAAACAAATGTACTCATTAAAATCAGTTTTTTTTAATGAAAACATGTCATGAATCCTTTTTTTTTTAATGGTGGCAACAGTTTTATAAAAGCAATAAGGCCCTCGAACCCTGGGATCGATCACCCTCGGGTTCTCATGCCTTATTGCTTAAATATATCACTCAGGAGCACTCCCAGCTGCAAAACTCTCACCAGAGAGAAAGGACTTTCCCCTTTGGAACACACAGAAACCCATTTTCTCATTGCATGTGGTGGGACAGGGACCAACGAGCTGTCTGTCTATGGGAGTACGAGAGGGATCAGGGATGGGGCGTGTGGTTGGGAGTGACCGCTGATCTTGTGGGAGGGAGGCTTCTAGTTGTGCTCAACTGCTGGATGTAAAACAGCTTCAGCAGCATTCCTCCTCCTTCCCTCAGTGACAGCACTATTTCACCCCAGTTCCCTTCGCTAACCAACAGTGAGGTCATACCCTACATTCCTACCTCGCCCCCCTCCGCTAACCCATCAGGTGCACTTGGAGGGTATCAAAGTTCCCGCTTTTTTAAATACAAATAAACAGAGCATTTTGTCTGGCACGCCGTGCGTGTTAAAATGCACCGTGGTTTGGTCACACACCACAGAAATGTGTAGGCTACTATATTTGAGACCACATCCTGGATCCAGTGTTATCTCTCGCTCTCACCTTTCATACAGCATGCATATTGTACTGAACATGAATTCAAACAAGTGTGGAACAGTAGTGTGGCTGAGTCAAATGCTGAACACTTTCCAGCCCCACCTTCAGGCGTAGTATAATGCACAGGTCCAAGACTCCATCCACCTGGATGTATGTTCACATCTCTTTCCCATAGTCATTGTGGCTTTCAGGCTAGGGAAGGCAGAGTGCATGTGAGAGTCAGTCAGTGTGGGTGTCAGAACATTGAGGAGCAGTGACAACTCCTCAGAGAGCACCTTTGGGTGGACTAAGGCTTTTGGAGGCTTGGATCCCTCCAGCAGACTTTTTCCTGGAAGAGGAACAGAGAGAGAAAATGGCCTGAATTTAGAATGAAGAGACTGGGGGATTGTAGATTGTATGTGGTGGGACATGAGGTTCCGGACCTTGTTTTCGCGGTTCATGCACTGATGGGGTTTCTGTTGCGTGGATAATGTGCTGATTGTTGGAGGAGGAGATGGCCTCTCATCCCCAGTCATTGTGGTGGTTGCATTGACATGATGCCAAGATTCTCCCCATGTCCTGCCTCCTTCACCCCCCTTCACTCCCCTCTAACCCTCCTGCTTTGTCGGTTGCCCCTGTTCTCAGGAACCCTCTGTCGGTATCTCAAATGGTATGTTGGAAATGTGGGGCCTGCGTGGAAAAGTCTCTGTATGTGTGTGTGTCAGGGGAGAATGACTGCCCCCTCTCATTGAAACCACGGAAGTTCAAGGCCGACCTGCAGGCATTGTTTGCAGAAACAGGATCCCCCATTATAGTAAGTGAAAAATGGCGATCTTCGTGTAAACAATACATGCTTTTTGAAGAGAATCATGGTAACAGTAATTGCTTCTATTACACCAGATATATGTCCTTGAATTGATTATTGTAATATCGCACAAAGATAAGTTATAAGGATAATTTAGTTGCTAATGGCAGTCTGCAGTACCTCAGCCTAGCCTTCAATTTGAGTTCCTCAATGACAAGGCGGCAGCACTGAGCTAGCCTGCAACATCACTTCCTGGAGTAGCTCAAACTGTGCATGTTATGTCTCCATGAAACACCATCTTAACTGACTTAATTTGGCTTCAATGCGCTATTGAGTCTTCACATAGAAATGAATGGTGTCACGTGATGATCGATAGCTTTGTCCATTCATATACAGTCATTTGTGTGTGCATGTGTGTGTGTGAGAGAATGAAAAAGAAGAACAGGGGCCGCCGTTCCCAATGCTGTTGTTGTTGGTGGTGTCGCCTCCTCACTCATCCCAGTGAAAGGAATGCCACGTCTCAGTAGAAGGGCATTTGTGTGGGCTGGGTCCATCATTCAGTTACTGTCTCAATGGAAGCCAGGAGTAGTGGCAGACGACATTGGCACTGAATTCATGTTAAATTAATCTCACTCTCTTTCTTGCACTCTCTTTCTCCATTCTTTCTCCCTTACTCACTCCTCGTGGCGCCCCAGAACTTGGAAATGATCCAAGGCTTTTATGTTCTTGAGAATTTCACGTTACATGAACTGATGTTTTCTCGCTGTACCCTGTGTTAAACCTTCCATACCGTGAATCTACTGTCCTCTAGGAACCACATGGTGAACATTAATGCCATGATCAGTTAGACAATGACATTCTACTGCAGAGACACAGTATTTCTAAGAATCCCCAGAACAGTTAGAGAATGTGATAGTTCTACCCATTCCAGTGTTATGGTTCTATTGGAACCCCACCACAAAACACCTCGCAGCTTCACTTGTATCCCTTATGCTGGCTTTGGCCCCCATGGTTCACGTTAAGATAAAGTGTCTCTCTATGGTTTCAAATGAGGTGATGTACATTGCGCGCATGTGAATTGGGGGGCATGGCATTTCTTCTCATGGCATGCCTGCTCTGTAGAGTCATTTGTAATGGTGTCTACTCAGTTGAGCAACACAGAGAGAGAGGAAACAAAACCAACCTCTTTTGGCATGAAAACGATGGGGAGGAAACCGGCATAGTTGACAACAATAATCACCTCCTCTATTGACTCTCAGCTAGCCTGGAATATATTAGCCTGACTGTTAATTAATCCAGCGTCACTGGGGAATGGTTACGCACAGCAAGATTTAAATACTACCACCCATGACCAGATTATGTTGTTCCCGTTATTGAAAATGTTTGTGCTTAATTAAACCGTCGTTGCATGGTTAATTCATAATTAACAATGAAATGAAGACATTCATTTAGACCAGAACACATCCCAATGATGGCAAGGCTTACTCGATAGCTTGACAATTTACAACCGCCCTACTGTTGGCATAGGAAAGATGATCGCTATGAATCTTGTTCTCTCCTTGCTCCTGGTAGAAGTGGAAAGGTTAAGCTGTTGTAAAATGACAAAAAAAAAACTCTGGCTTCTGTCATTGTGCTGTGCAGGACTGGATACTCAGTGTCATGTTCCAAGAAGATCGGGGGAGAGAACATTTTGATGAATGACTTTAAAGGACTGGGTTTCTCAATGCTGTGTGAAATCACCAAGCTAACATGAAACAGTTTAAATGTAGTTGTAAAAGCTTCAGAGATGAAGAATTGGCTTTGTGCTTTTGACCTGAGCCAGGGAAGGATTTGGGATCTGGTAAGTGGAGGAATAATATAGATGACACTGAAGTCTTTTGGTCTGTAATAACACTGCCTAGGACAAATATCTCAATTTATTTGAAGTAGTTGTTTTATTCCCAGCATACCCATCACTGTTAAAATTCAACAAGATAGTCGACAGACATCATATAGATTTTTGTTCATCATCAACCCTACATGGTCTGATGAAATGCTTTTAAGAGGTGTCCAAATGTCCATGCAGGTTGAGTTTCTGAACTCTCAGAGGAAGTTTCCATGCTGAACCTTGACTGACGTCATACCGATACAGTCACGGCTACAGTTACCCAGAAAATAATATTGAAATTAAAGGTTTTGTCCCTTAATATTTTTCACAAGATTACAAGAGTCGTCCAGCTTGTATCCTGTGTGACCGGTCAGAGCAGTCCTTTGCCGATGTCAAACCGAATTCACGAGCGAGAGGCTGTGAGAGAGAACCTGGCAGGCTGCAAACAAACAAAACCTTAAGCGGGAAAAATAAGATGTCTGCTGTTGGAATGAGAGTGGTGAAAAACAGATAGCAGCGATATGAGGTAAAGGGAGAGAGTGTGGAATGGTCTATGTTTGGGTTTCTTATCAGAGTGGATGGCGTGAGCTTTGATTTCTGAGCAGGTATGACAGTGTGTGATAAGAGAGTTTTAATCCCCTCTGTGTGTCCCTGACTGGAGTCCCTGGCCTTCCCCAAACACACGCTCCACAGAGAGAGTGAGAGGGTGGAGCAGGAAGCAGGACCACCACTTCCCACTGTCACGCATGCTATTTTTGCCCCCGCCCTAAATGTGCAGGCCACAGAAAGAAAAAAAACGATGCTTCCAACTAATATTTCCTCTCCTCAAATCTGTCTGAGCATCTCCCGTTGGAGTGTTTTGTGTTTTACTTGGTGAAAATGCTAGGAATGTTATCGAAATGTTGGAGGGAGAAACCAAGTGGCCTGTATGAGGAGCTAATAAGCAGTCAGAAAGTTTCTCGTCCCGCAATCTGTCCCGACGAAGGAGAGAGGACGTCAGTGCCCATAGAGAAATAGCTCTTGCGGTGCTGTTTTCGAACTGTAGAGAGCTCTTTCTTGGCTGTGGTTGGGGGTGAAAAGGTCACTATAACGGTTCTTGTATGTATTTGCTGTTCTCGTCTCACACTGCGCAATAGCCAACAATTACATGCCATAGAAATTGGCAACATTTTATGATCTGCGGTTTCGTAGCTGTTCGTTGCTGAGAGTTTTGTTCCGCTTGGCGCATACATTGAATTCATCTCTTAGTCTGAACAAAGGGGCAATCTTATTAGCCAATTTCATGGCGGGTTTATGGTTAATTGCTGTAACGATGAAAAAAGAGAAGATAATTTAGACTGCACTAATGAGAGGAAAGGTTCATGGAGGTTACCAGCACCGACGCTGGGGCTCTGGTGGGGCTCTGGTGGGGTTGTGTTAAATCAAATCAAATCAAATTGCATTTGTCACACGCGCCGAATACAACAGGTGTAGTACTTACAAGCCCTTAACCAACAATGCAGTTTTAAGAAAAATATGTTTTAAGAAAGTGTTTACTAAAATAAACTGAGGTAAACCAAAAAATTCAAAATAATAATAATTTAAAAAGAAGAAAAAAAGAAAAATGACAAATAATTAAGGAGCAATAATAAAATAACAGTAGAGAGGCTATATACAGGGGGTACCGGTACAGAGTCAATGTGCAGGGGCACCGGTTAATTGGGGTAATATGTACATATAGGTAGAGGTAAAGTGACTATGCATGAATATTAAACAGAGAGTAGCAGCAGCGTGGGGGGTATAAGCTGTTAAGAAGCCTTTTGGACCTAGACTTGGTGCTCTGGTACCGCTTGCCGTGCGTTAGAAGAGAGAACAGTCTATGACTAGGGTGGCTGGAGTCCTTGGACATTTTTAGAGCCTTCCTCTGACACCACCTGACATAGAGGTCCTGGATGATAGGAAGCTTGGTCCCGGTGATGTACTGGGCCGTATACTCTACCCTCTGTAGTGCCTTGCTGTCAGAGGCAGAGCCGTTGCCATACCAGGTGGGGACGCAACCAGTCAGGATGTTCTCGATGGTGCAGCTGTTGAACCTTTTGAGGATCTGAGGACCCATGCCAAATCTTTTCAGTCTCCTGGGGGGGGGGGGAATAGGCAGTGTTGTGCCCTCTTTACGACCGTCTTGGTGTGTTTAGACCATGATAGTTTGTTGGTGATGTGGACACCAAGGAACTTTAAGCTCTCAACTTTCTCCACTACAGCCCCGTCGATGAGATGAAGGCGTACTCGGTCCTCTTTTTCCTGTAGTCCACAATCATCTCCTTTGTCTTGAGAGTGTGACGGACAAGATGAACTAGTCCCTGCCTCTCATCTTTTTCTCACTTAATTTTTCCTCTGAACGTTTTGTAGAATTAAGCAACCTGAGTGTCTCTCTCTCTATCTCTCTAGTCTATAGGCGGTATCTTTATCTATAGATGTCTCTGTATAGATCTGTGACGTGATCCATAGCGATATGGACCGTCACGGGTCACAGTCACTTTTGACTATTTTAGTAACTGAAGCAAATGCAAAGTCTCCTCCAGCTCCCCCACATTAACCCTACACTGCACACTGACCCTAGTTGTCACGGGTGAGAAAAGGGTTGCAGGGTCATAGGGTAGGATGTCCCATCTGTCTGTCAAACATGAAAGGGCTAAAGTGACTGGCTGGGCGATGGTGTTTTAATGGGCTGGGTTAGTGTGTCAGTCAGCACGGGGAGTTAAAAAGGCTCTGGATTACCGAGACAGACAGTAATCTATAGGCCTGTCAGCCTGTCCGTCAGACCAGCCTTGGGCAGCGTCTCACTAAATTACAGAGGAGGATGAGCAAGAAGGGCCTGCCCATTCCAGACTATTCACATTACCCATCGTAGATGTAATGGCTGCCGACATGTTTAATCTTGAACGACAAATCTTCCTTTCACAGCACATGAATTTGCACTATTGGAATGTAAAATGGCAGTTTTAGCCTGCAATTATTTTGTGAACGTTCCTCGTTTTGAAAGGTATTCGGGCCCATTAGGTTTGAAGAGCGTTGGCTTTTATTTTTCTATTCGCTCTGCTGTTTGGCTGTAGAGACCCAGACGGACCAAACAGACGTCCTTTAGGACAAAGCATAGGGTGTCTATTAGTTTGGACCCCACGCTACCTCTCCTATGCACAATATATATTTCAAGGTCATTCAATACTTCATGTTGGACAGCAGAGGTAGATCTCTCGTCACACCTCTGACAGGATACGTTCTCAGTTCTCACCTTGTCAAACCAGCCTCCATTGAGACCCTGTTCATATCACAACAAGCTAAAGCGACAGGAGTGTTTGTAGTGACTGAGGTTTCAATGGGGAAATGGGTTCAACTGTGAGATGTTTTGTCAACCGTTTCCTGCCGTTACAATCACCTCCACAGGCCCTTTCCACTATTTCCATCGAAACAAACGCCTATAGCACTCCCCTCATGACAACCCCAGCCCTAACAGACAAACAAATGGGACAGAGGGGAGGATTCAGCCTTGAGGATCTCCCTGTCAGTCAGAGCACCCTGCCGACTCCTCTTTCTCCTCTCCCGCTCCCCCTAACCCCCACCCACCACTCCTGCTGCGTTCTCCTCAAAGCCTGGGTCACATTTATGATGTGTGTGAACATACCAGAGGGTGAGTGTTTTGTATGTCGTCTTTTACGCTTCCCCATGAACGAGGTCCAACCGAAGTTTGCTGCATTCACACAGTCTGGTCATATTCAGAATGGTTCCATTGTAACAATGTAAAAGAGAGCGAGAAAGTGAGAGAGTGAGAAGATGCTCCTGGGTTGGGATAAACAGAGGTGGTGGTGGGATGCTCTCCATGCACACCAGCTGCTCTATTGCTCCTCTGCGTCTCCGCCACTGATTTCAAAGTGCACTTTGTGTTGAGCGTGAGATCCTCTGGGCCGCTCCCGCCGGAGCGGTCACGCCGCCAGGGAGTAGGCTGGTTGGATCAGTGGCCCGTAATTGACGGTGGTTTGTTCTTGCGGGGAACCAGATTCCAGTGGGGGTGTTTAGCCCTCGGATGAGCTGCTTCAGAGACGTCGAGAATCCAAAAGCCAAGGCCCGGCACAGAGATGGGAAAACAGAGTTCACATTTCTGAAGATCCGTTTCCCAATCTCTCCCCTTCTCTAATGTCTCTGAATGAAAACAGCATAGGAGTTAACTGGGATAACTTGTCAGAGGTTTCAGATTGTTTGAGAATTTACTCTGGAATTCTCTGAGTAACCTGTTGGTTAATATGTTATTTTAAAGCCAAGGTCATTTTGAGAGGGTATAACAAACCCGAGGGAGTGAGTTTGCTCTCTGAGTGTAATTATCCACAGAATCCTTATGCTGGATTCTGTGTTGATTTATTGATTTGTTATACCGTACCCGTGAGCAGCCTAGCTGCCGGTAATAGAATAGATTAGTCATGGAATGGTATGGTATGTTTTATCCTTTTTCTGAAGACTTCTCTTTAGGGAATTTGGGCAGACAGGAGACTTGACCTTCAGCAGAATCCATTGAATGGAATGGAATAGTATAGTAGCACTTTGTCAAAATTTGACTGCACTAGTCAATCAAGCAAATACAGACACAAACAAAAAGGTTCATATTTGATTTGTTCCTCAGACCATTCCACCAATGGGTTGAAAGGGAGGCCATACAGTAAGCATTGAGGAGGGATAGGAACATTAAATATAAGACAGATACTATACTATACAAACACGGATCAAGATGATTGATGTTGTTTTAAGAGGTGATTTCATATTTCTCTTGGTGAAGCTGAAATGGGGGGAGCATTTCGTTGTGGTGGGGGGTTGATGTCTCCCCCATCATGGACTCCATGCCTGTCACATCGTCTTAGTGGCAGGGCCTCCATCTGCTGCTCAGTGAGCACAAAGCCTGTCAGCTGAATGAGCCAGCCTCTCTGCAGGAAGGGCCCAACACTGACACCCCATCACAGACCCGCGCCTCCACGACTCCGCGCCACACAGCACAACAACCAGCCACCACGCCCTCTTTATCCCAGTGTCTTCTGCCTGTCACATGGCATTAGCTGGAAGAGGTCGGGCTTGTGGTCTCTGTTGACACCTACCTGGTCGGGGGTGACCCTGGCCTTTGTGTCCCACAGACGGAGGGGTCAAGTGGGTGTATGCAGGGCAGGCAAAGCCCTGGATGCCCCCATCCTGGTGGAGGCAGAGGGGTCTGAGGCTTGTAGTGTAATAACCACCCAGTCCCCAGTGACCCCTGTTCTGTAGGGCAGCTAGCCACAACATGCTGATGACTCTGAGAGGGGGATCTGTAGGGTTGAGTGTTGTAGTCACTCCCACCGAGTCAGGTTGTATAATATATTTTCACAATATAGACCTGTCCCCTCTCCCCACTGGCTCTCTTCATTCCGTACAGCGATAGGGGCTTTTATGAGGTACCACATCATGCAACAAGAAGAGTTAAAACATTCTCTATGGGCTCATCACTTGTGCTAAGGCCCCATGCGAGCCGTTTGAGTCTTATTTCACGTATCTATTATCATCCATAATTTATAATATAATATATCATTATTATAATTAGTATAATAGAATGATGAATATATGCCATTTAGCAGGCGCTTTTATCCAAAGCGACTTACAGTCATACATGCATACATTTTCCGCATGGATGGTTCCTTGCTCTACCAGCTGAGCTACAAGGGACCATTTAAAACTTCTTACGGCTGAAATCCCGGTAACGGGATCGATTTGACAACTGCCAGTGAAAGTGCAGGGCGCCAAATTCAAACAACAGAAATCTCATAATTAAAACTCCTCAAACATACAAGTATTATACACCATTTTAAATATAAACTTGTTGTTAATCACACCACAGTGTCAGATTTCAAAAAGGCTTTACGACGAAAGCATACCATGCGATTATGTTAGGTCGGTGCCTCACATGAAAACACAGCCATTTTTCCAGCCAAAGAGAGGAGTCACAAAAAGCAGAAATAGAGATAAAATGAATCACTAACCTTTGATGATCTTCATCAGATGGCACTCATAGGACTTCATGTTACACAATACATGTATGTTTTGTTCGATAAAGTTCATATTTATATCCAAAAATCTCAGTTTACATTGGCGCGTTATGTTCAGTAATGTTTTGCTTCCAAAACATCCAGTGATTTTGCAGAGAGCCACATCAATTTACAGAAATACTCATCATAAATGTTGATGAAATTACAAGTGTTATGCATGGAATTAAAGATATACTTCTCCTTAATGCAACTGCAGTGACAGATTTCAAAAAAGCTTTACAGCGAAAGCACACCATGGAATAATCTGAGTACAGCGCTCAGAGACCAAAACAAGCCATACAGATACCCACCATGTTGTGGAGTCAACAGAAATATAATTATAAATATTCACTTACCTTTGATGATCTTCATTGGAATGCACTCCCAGGAATCCCAGTTCCACAATAAATGTTTGTTTTGTTCGATAAAGTCCATAATTTATGTCCAAATACCTTAGTTCACAAATCCAAATTCAAAAGGCGCAGGCACTTAGTTCAGACGACAGTTCCATTACAGTTCGTAGAAACATGTCAAACAATGTATATAATTAATCTTTAGGATGTTTTTATCATAAATCTTCAATAATATTCCAACTGGACAATTCCTTTGTCTTTAGAAATGAAAAGGAACAGGGCTGGTGGTCACGGCCGCGCGCGAGACTTAGCTCATGGCATTCTGCCAGACACCTGGTTCAAACAGCTCTTATTCGCTCCCCCTTCACAGCCTGAAACAAGGTTCTAAAGACTGTTGACATCTAGTGGAAGCCTTAGGAAGTGCAATTGGACCAAATTTTACACTGTGTATTGGATAGGCAAAGACTTGAAAACCTACAAACCTCAGAGTTCCCACTTCCTGGTTGGATTTTTGCTCAGGTTTTTGCCTGCCATATGAGTTCTGTTATACTCATAGACATCATGCAAACAGTTTTAGAAATGTCAAAGTGTTTTATATCCAAATCTACTAATAATATGCATATATTAGCTTCTGGGCCTGAGTAGCAGGCAGGTTACTCTGGGCACCTTATTCATCCAAGCTACTCAATACTGCCCCCCAGCCATAAGAAGTTAAGGAACCATATAAGGAACCATTTAAGGGACCTTATAAGGAACCATTTATGGGACCATTTATTATGATCCAGTGGAATACCATTTAGGAGTGAACCATAAGCCCCTGCTTCAGAGTGAACTAGCAGGCCCTTATTGCATGCATCAAGTTTGGACTGCCTTCACCCCCCCGCTCTTTCTACCTGCGACACGCTGCCTGCCAGAGAAAGGACAGGAGGAATCAAGAAATGTAGGCTTGCGTTATCTGAATGAGCGGTTGGCGGAGTGTAGGGGGCGTGTTAGTCTAGAGGCTGCTGGCAGGATCAGACAAGGCGTGGTGGTGGGGAGTGAAGGTGTCCAAGGTAGCTAGGGGATAAATCAGAACACGACATTAACGCACCACGCACAGCCTGAGAGATGGTGGTGCCAGATTCCTCTCCCAGAACTGCCATGACAACACCTTCAAAGAATCCCCAGTGTTATGGATGGAGAATGGTGGAGGGGATATTAAAACAAACAGAGGAGGTTGATACATGGAAATAGTGTGTGAGAGACATTGGCTCAGTTTCCCCATCATTCCTTGCCACTGAAAGATGGGTGCTTTGATTATGTGAAATATGAAGCCGTTTCGGTTATCTTCCACTACCCGTCACCTTTATTTCAATGGAGCATCCCGATGCTGATTAATGGGTTGATTGCAACGATTGAGCAAAAATACTTTCCCTCAAGTAACACATGAGTTCTGTGGTTTTTGGAATGAGTTCAGATCTACAGTAGAATCACACTGCAGAATGTTTTGTGACACTGTAAACTGCGTTGTAAAGGTGGTTGCTCTTTGCATTTGATTAAAGCATGTCTCTGGCAAGGTGTGTTACGGGTGACCAAATGAGTACCTGGGACTTAACCGTAGGTAGATGTCATGTTGAGTCTTGGCCAAACTATTTTACCCTTGGCTAGCTGTTCCAGAGTCTGAGATTCGGCATAACCTGTGGCCTGGCTTAAAGTGACTGTGAAAGGGCACACTGTGGGATGCAGAGTAAATGTATATTTCTCCACACCTTTTCAGCCTTCAATCGTCTCGTAGGAGAATCAGGTGATAATTCGTGTTCAATGGAGGCCGTATTTACAGTTGCTTCAGAAAGAGTGTCTGCATGCTGCACATTTCCTGTCTATCAGAATGGATTGCCATACTGTAGCATGGCAAGACAATTTGCTTCTACATCCGATATAATGAACAGCATGGCTGTTGTTATACCTCCAGCTTATTCTAAACAATACAGTGTTTGCCTTCTTCTTTAACACTTGGCTAAATCGGGTCCCTCTAAAGCTCTGAGTAATGAGGTCAGGGGAATCGCAATGTTATTGTTGGCCACATTGTACGCTAAATCCATCTCAGACAGAGTCGAAAGGTTAACCAAGAAAACATGGCAGAGAAGAAGTGGAGGAACTCCAAACACACCTCACCGATGAATGTAATCGTACCTGATTCTGTGAAAACAACCTCTGGCAAAACGTATTAATTTCTCCGTCCTAAAAGTGACTTCTTACGCTCACCTTTCAGTCACAGGTTGGTCAGACGGCGAAGTAATGCAACCAAGCCCACATTACTGCCAGCCTCCCACACAGCATAGGTTTCATTTGTAAACTTCCAGCTGACTTTCTGTAAACCAAACCTAAATTATACAGGTAGCTGTAGGATGATTGTACACTCATTTTACAACCTTGCAGTAAAATGTAATTTTTCACTGTTCAACTCTGAGCCAGAGTGACTATATTATGACTATAATTATAGCTTTTTAAAACACTCTACTACAGTACTATATAAGCCCCCCTCTCTCTCTCTCTCTCTCTCTCTCTCTCTCTCTCTCTCTCTCTCTCTCTCTCTCTCTCTCTCTCTCTCTCTCTCTCTCTCTCTCTCTCTCTCTGTGATGTGTATTTAGCAGCCCTTTCCCTCAACACTACATAATTGGACAGCTGAGGCTGCAGCCTGGACATGTTGAGGTATAAAGAGGGAGGGAGAGTGACATTTCTTCTCTTGTTTGTTCTTGACGTAAAGAGACAAAAGCACAGGAAGACAAATGAACGGGAAAATGAATAGAGAATTGAGTATTTTGACATGGATAGAGAGGAAAGCGTCAGGAGGAGAGGAAAGAGTTGCCTGACTGTACAGAGTGTTCATGTAAGTCAGTGTGAATGCTGCTGGGGCCTCTTATCTCCCCAGTTCTGTGCTGCTGGCCTTGTGTTTCTATTTAAGGCCAGACAACTTTGGCTACCTGGGAGGGACCCTACAAGTCCAGTGCCTCCTAACTGGTGTGGTCCACTCAGCTCACACCAGTTCTCTTTCTTTCCCACCTCTGATGGCCACAGCCATTCATGTCGGTCAGTGTTCCTCTCAGTGTCAAGCCACTCGCTCATGGTTAGACCACGGAACGCCTCCCAAAGCTACGCCTGTGACTGTGACTGTGAGTGAGCTGCTTTGAAATGAAAATGAAAACCGAGTGGAGTGTTTTCTGCCCCCTTCAGTCAACCTGTAGCATCTCTCTCTATGTTTTTTTTGTTTTACAGTCATTCAGGCTCAGTGTCAGAGAGAGCAAACCCTGAGTTGCCAAGGCACTCCTGCTGCCAGGCTAGCATTGATAACTGACAGCTCTTAGGCCATGCTGTCAGACTCCTCCACCCTGGGGACTCCTCCCTCCATTCTCACCCCTCTAGCCCACCACCATCACTCCTGTCCTGCGGTTGTAAAAGGACCCGGCGTCCTAGGCTCCCCTCGCTGCCCTGGAGTGGAACACCCTGAGCGGGGAGAGGGAGAGCGGTGGATGACTCTGTCCCAGTAGACCCTGAGGCAACACTCAGTCCTAGTTGTCTCTCTAAATATACTTCCTAATTACCCGCACTCATTTCCCCATCTACCTCTCCTCACCTACCCCTAACTACCCCTACCTTCCTCTCACCATGCGGGCCACGACCCTGTTACAGGAGAGGGGGAAGGGGAAGACAGCGACACTACTCCCCAAATAAAGCCCAGCACTCCGTTGTATGTGTAAAGATATGTGGGAGGAGCATAGATCAGGCTAAAGAGTCAACCTAGTGCACCCCCTTTACTGTGGGGCTATGTGCGTGTTTTGTTTATATAATCCCCAGAAAAAAAACACTTTATGTAGGGTGGGAAGACATTTTAGATCCTTAAGTGAGTAGAAAGTGAATCTCCAGTGTGAATCCCATCATGGGCGTGTTTGTGCTGCTGACGGTGAGAGTGTGCCCGGTCAGAGGTCTGGTGGAGATAGAGAGAGATAGAGAAAGAAAAAATTGGATTCGCCTGTCTTTTCCCACGTAAAGGCCACAATGAGGATTTGGAGGTTCAGCGAGGCCTCCACTTCTTTGAGTGGAAGAGAGATGGAGAGATAGATGGATGCTCTGTTCATCCACGCCACCATCAACGTCTCTGTCTCATTATTCAGCCCCTCCCTGCTCCCTCTGACCTCTGCCCTCTAGTCTCAGCACCGGGCCAGCTACACACACAGAACCACCCTGACCCTACCCCACCCCACCACCGACTAGCCTATAGCACAGCTACAACAATAAACACAGCTTCCTCATCATAACAGAGGCTAGTTTAGCGGCTACGTATACCCCACTGCAGCCTCTAATCTACTATGAATACCCCACACCCACGCGCTAGCTCACTAGCCAGGAGCCCAGACAGCGCCACTGGGATACAGGCCCCATGGTAAACAAACAAAGAAAGGAACCATCGTTCCCCACGTTCACCAGAACCCAGGGATTAGTGTTCTGAGAAACGGGGTAGCCAATAGACTGATGTGCTGCAGGGCAACAGGGTTTACGGTATTAGCAGCTCTGCATAAATTTAGCATATTTTTGGCATCTCCAAGACTATTTTTTGCTGTTGAATATGGAAACTATATTTTGAGATTCTTGGAGACACGTTAG
This sequence comes from Oncorhynchus mykiss, assembly GCF_013265735.2. Lineage (NCBI taxonomy): Eukaryota > Metazoa > Chordata > Actinopteri > Salmoniformes > Salmonidae > Oncorhynchus > Oncorhynchus mykiss. The sequence continues at coordinate 42,721,256 of NC_048571.1, forward strand.
AATGATTTGGTGCAATGTGCTTTGTTTTAATTTTTTTTTTTACAGGTTATTGTTTTGTTGGAAGGATGCCATTGAATACAGAGAGACAATAAAGAGAGACAATAAAACATAATATGACTGTATTATGTCAAGGTTCAGTTCAATATTAAATTCAGGGACAACTCAACCCCTCCTCCCTTGACTGTCAACACCTTTCCAGTGTCTGACCATTTCACCTTCCTCCAGTATAGTTTTTCTGATGGTAACTCCGCCCCTAGGCTATTGCGCAGATAAGCCTGGGATATGAACGATTCAAAGTTGGCTTTAGTGGGAGTGGCCATCGAGTTATATGGGAGTAACCTTACTGAGTAAAGTATTTGTCATAATTACATTTTTTTGCGAATCACACCACATGAACTGTGGCTCCAAATGGAGGCAGAACCCAGGCAGGAACTTGAGGTGAACAAGACACAGACGCGGGAGGGTTAGGGGACGGTGTTGTGGGAGATGATTGTGGGAGATGATTGGTTGGTAGATTATGATAATTATGCCAATGCCTATGCGCCGGGAGTTTGATGCGTTGGTCCATCCAAGGTCTTTGCACATTTGGGCGGGAGTCACTGGGAGCGAAATTATTCTGATGGAGGCTGAAAGAAGTGCCTCCCCACTCTCCCCCTTCTCATCCCACTCCACCTATCCCTAGCCCCTGATTGTGATCAGGCAGAGGGGCGTGCCACCCTGACCCCTGAGATAATCCCAGATTATGCTGAAGCGTGTACGGGACCAGGATGAGCCTTTTCACCAGCCCCCTGGTGACCTTTCACCTTTAGCCCCTGACCCTGGGCTGCTGCGGGTCGGGCATCTGTCCATGGCCTTGTTTGGCGAGGGAGAGGGAAGGGTGTAAGCGACAGTCTCAACTATTTACCTCAGAATAATACTGTCCCACCCAAACAACCTCCCAGAGCTCAGTGTGTATTAGTGTGATCTAAACTCAAGGATTGTCCTCGACTGCTTTTCCCCAAGTGCAGAGTGCAGTTCTGCTAATTTGGTTAGGCAACTTGATTTTTGCGCTTGCAAAACTGAGAGATTACAGGTATTTTCTGGACAAAGTACAAGTGATGATTGAAGAGTCAAGCTTGCTTGGACTGTTTGGTTGAGTTATGCTTAAAAAAAGCCATTGGCATCACTCTGGAAAACATGTCACTTTTTGTTTCGTCAGTCGGTAACATCCCTGGCTGGGTTCTGGCAAGGACAAAAGTTAGTAATGGGATGGCACATTTTCAACTGCCTTTAAATTGACTGACGATGTATGCATTCACTCACCTTGAGGCAACTCCTTCCGAAGCAAGAAGTCCTCTCCTTCTTCCACTCACATCTGCAATTGATCCACGTCTCTTTTCTCTCAGTCGTTTTCCTTTAACGAAGAGAAGTCAAGATCAGGTACACTGACAAGAGGGACAGAGAGAGAGAGAGAAAAGTCCTGTCATCCGAAACAAGCCCAGATAGATTTTTGATAATCTCCTGTTTCCACCCAGGAGCTCAGCTGAAGGAACAGAGCTGCTCAAATCAATGTTTCCTCTTCCTGACCTCTGCACTGGGAGATAGGTGTCCCTGATTGAATGTAGGGATCAGAGATCTTTGCTCGCTGCTGCACTGTCACACACACACACACACACACACACACACACTGTCAGTCATAGCTGTGGAGGAGCATGAGAGCATCGGAGTGACAACCTCCAGAGGCTCGGAGATAAGACTTAATCTGGTGGCAATTATTTCTCCTTGACAGGTGAAGGTAAACACCAATCAGCTCCTGTGACTTGTGTTCTGTGTCAATAGTCCAAGCCCAGTGGTTGTTGGTGGTGGTAGGGGGCTGATTATGAGGTGTCGATCGGAGACAAACACCAAGCTGTCACATCACAGTTCCCTGTGATAAGGGGCTTTTCTTTCTGATCAACCTGGCTCTCCAGTTACTCAAATCCTTTCGTTCTTTTTTTTATTTCAAACCATCATTTTTTTTGTTCCGTTCCACTGTTCCGACCAGCAAAATAAAGTTCTGAACCGGGTTATAACTCGCAAAAATTGGTGAAAAAAAAAATCTGAATCTGTTTTTGTACATTAGGCTCGACCTTAAATTAGCAATGGATAGAGCAGCTTGCTATGGAGTTGGCAAGCTATGTACATGCATTGGACAGACAAGTGGTGCGACATGCGACTGAAATTTTGCGGGTGAGGAGAGCGCCTGGGCATGAAGTGCTGGGCATTTTGTTGTCATGTCATGCATTATCTGAATTAGGCCTACAGAATTATACCTAGGAGGAGCGGCTTCTCCTGGAAACAAATGCCTAGAAAGTAAAATAATGTTACTGTTCCGGGACAGTATAGATCCCTGGTTCTGTTTCTCAATTCAGTTCTGTTCCCTGAACCAGTTCCAACACCTGGTTCTCTCTGTGTCCCTGCCTCTGTGAGGCTCAATGAATGTCCTCTTTTTCTCACGCTTGCTTTTGAACACATAATTATGGGCAACTCTACGGTAACAGAGTGATGCTGAGATTTTTCACTTTAAAATGTATGCCAAAATAAACCCCAGTGATTGCAAAGTTAAATAAACAATGCAACTCTATACACCAGGACGACTTCTAACATGTTACTTGTGTTACTTGAAAAACAGTGCAGAATGATGGTTTGTGCTGTTGGTGCCCTCATTCTGTTACCAAACTTTGCATCTGCACTGTTCTTCAAGTAAATTTATTTTTTGCAAAAAAATGGGAAATTGTTCAAAGTGGTCATTGTGCAAGGAGTTGTGTGGTTTGTTTAACTTTGCAAGCAATGCTTTTAGTTTGACATGCATTTTAAAGTGAAAAGTCTAAGCATTACTCTGTCACCATGGAATTGCCCTTATACACTCATACCAAATCATGCAAGCTTTCTGATAGAGATTCATGTACGACCCAAGATAAGTGTGGCCGTCTTTGTGTCCCTTGGGGATGTGTCCCTTAGGGATGTGTCCCTTGGGCTTGGGGCTCAGTCTGGCCTTGGGGCTGGGAGTTGGGGCTGGGGTTGGGGCTCCAGCTGAGAGTTGGGGCTGGGGTTGGGGCTCAGGCTGTGGTTGGTGCTGGGAGTTGGGGCTGGGGTTGGGGCTCAGGCTGAGAGTTGGGGCTGGGGTTGGGGCTCAGGCTGGGGTTGGGGCTGGGAGTTGGGGCTCAGGCTGAGAGTTGGGGCTGGGGTTGGGGCTCAGGCTGAGAGTTGGGGCTGGGGTTGAGGCTCAGGCTGAAAGTTGTGGCTGAGGTTGGTGCTCAGGCTGAGAGTTGGGGCTGGGGTTGGGGCTGGGAGTTTGGGCTGGGGCTCGGGCTGGGTGCAGCTGGACAGGGTCACATTGTGTCCTTGGTGGACAGAGAGAGGTGGAGATAGATGTGTGGGAATAGGTAACAGATTGGAAGAGAAACAGTTAACTATTGAGAAAGTATTATTTTCTTATATGTAGCAGCTCGTCAGTAGGGTTGCAAAGGGTCGGAAACTTTCCGGTACATTTCCGGAAATATTCCTGAAATTTTCCATGAGAAGGTAAGCCTGGCAATTTGGAGAATGTTGCTTAAATTCGTCAAAAAAAGTTAACTTGTAACAATTAACCTTTTTTTGTGGGTACACATAAGGCAATTCTCTGCATATTTTGGTTAAACTATCCCCAATTCAATGGAATTGCAACCCTCTGCATGCACAGTGCATTCTTCCATCACATGTGCAGTGCACTCTTCCATCACATGTACAGCTGATTCTCAAGATCTTGCAAGCTAATGAGATGCTATTGAGCCCACACTACTACACTGTCTGAGCCAAGGACTACATGCTTTCTGGTAAGTTTTGATTACAATACTGGGTGGGGTGAATATATTTTGTATGACATAGATTATTTTTTGTTAATAGTAAATAGTAGCCTACAGCAAAGTGTGTTTAAATAATTTCTAACTTAATAGCAATTTCTGTTAGTTCGTTTTTGCTACCATGTGGGTTTTCACTTGCTTGAGCCTGCTAACTGAGGAGTGTTAATTCACCTGTTTCCATACGTGTTTCATTTTAAAACATTTATCTTACAAATGAGTTGTTTAATCTAACTGCTTAACTATTTATTTGTACATGGAATTGTGTTTGTTTGTTTTTACTCATTTTTTTCTAACCTTTACAGGAAAATTCCACAGGCACTATCTGATGTGTGGAGACATTTCACTGCAGCTAATTTAGAAGGAAAAGCTGTGTACATTTGCAAATACTGTGCCAAATCATATGTGAAGAATGCAACAAAGATGCAGAATCATCTGGCCAAGTGCATAAAGTTGAATCAGTGAATATGATGAATCAGACACCTTATTCGATAGCAACAGCTCATGGTCCTCCTGGAATCAGAAGTTTTTTTGACTCAATGGAAGAACGTAGTCAGAGAAATGCTGATGAATGTCTTGCTCAAGCTGTGTATGCAACTGGTTCACCTCTAATGCTCACAGACAATGTGTATTGGAAGAGATTTCTGAATGTTCTTAGTCCAGCATAGACCCCTCCAACCAGACATGCTTTATCTACTCATTTGCTGGATGCAGAGTTCAACAGAGTTCAAGTGAAGGTCAAGCAAATCAATGAGAAAGCAGACTATATTGCAATCCTCTCTGATGGGTGGTCGAATGTTCGTGGGCAAGGAATAATTAACTACATCATCTCCACCCCTCAACTAGTATTCGACAAGAGCACAGACACAAGAGACAACAGACACACCAGTCTCATTGGAGATGAGCTGAAGGCAGTCATCAATGACCTTGGACCACAGAAGATATTCGCACTGGTGACAGGCAATGCTGCAAACATGAAGGCTGCTTGGTCTAAAGTGGAGGAGTCATTCCCTCACATCACACCCATTGGCTGTGCTGCTCATGCATTGAATCTGCTCCTCAAGGACATCATGGCACTGAAAACAATGGATACCCTCTACAAGAGAGCCAAGGAAATGGTTAGGTATGTAAAGGCTCATCAAGTTATAGCAGCAATCTACCTCACCAAGCAAAGTGAGAGTAATAAGAGCACCACATTGAAGCTGCCCAGCAACACCCCTTGGGGTGGTGTTGTCATTATGTTTGACAGTCTCCTGGAGAGGTAGGAGTCTCTCCAAGAAATGGCCATATCAGTCTGCCAATATGGACAGCCCCATCAAGAGGATCCTCCTGGATGATGTATTTTGGGTGAGAGTTGTAAGCAGCCTGAAACTCCTGAATAGCAGTAGCCATCCTGTCATCCTGTTCAGACTCTACTTGCAGATGTAAGAGAAGAAATGTGTACTGCCCTGCCCATTTCACTGTTGCTCCAAGCTGTAGAAACGGAAGTTCGGAAATACATTAAAAAGCGTGAATACTTCTGCCTGAAGCCCAGAGTACATGTTGGACCCCAAGTATGCTGGCAAGAGCATCCTGTCTGGTGCAGAGATCAACAAGGCATATGGTGTCATCACTACTGTGTCTCGCCACCTTGGCCTGGATGAGGGCAAGGTTCTTGGCAGTCTGGCGAAGTACACTTCCAAGCAAGGGCTTTGGGATGGAGATGCAATATGGTAGTTGTGCCAACATATCTCATCAGCCACCTGGTGGAAGTGACTTTGTGGATCTGAGGCTCTTTCCCCTGTTGCTTCCATCATCCTCCAAATCCCACCAACATCAGTTGGTCGCTGTTTGGGAACACACACACCAAAGCACGCAACAGGCTGATTGATACAAGGGTTGAAAAATTTGTGGCCATCCAGGCAAATTGTTGGCGTTTTGAGCCTGACAACAAACCATCCTCAACAAGGTTGGAAAATTACAGTGACGATGAGGCCTCTGAGTCTGATGTTCAAGAGGTGGACATTGAGAAGGTCCAGGGAGAAGACATGGAAGCCTGAGAGGAAGACAGCCAAAGCTTTAATTTCTAGAATATCATTTTACAGATGAATGTTGAAAACGTTTTGGGGAGATGCGATGGATAATTGGGGATCATTCAATATTCCCTTTCTTTTGTTGTTCAGTGAAATCATCCCATGTGAAGAGTCAACTCATTTAATTAAAGTTAAATTTGTAACTAAATCGTTTTTTATTATTATTATTTCTATTGAAAGGATTTAATAATTTGCAAAAATGTCTACTTTTGACAAAATGTTTATGTTTCTGTCTCCATATGATATGGTAAATATATCCACTGCAAAAAACATCTACATTTAAATGGTATTAATATTAATTTGCATATATTCCCGTTAATTCCCATACAGTCCCGTTAATTTCCACGGAAAGTTTCCACCTCTGAATATTCCCCAACCCTACTCGTCAGTATGGTCAAACGGTGTCGTATGCTCTGTATCATACATGCAAGACGACACACACACCACACACACATGCACACACACATCACCCACACACACACACATGGCTGGAGACAAGCCAAAGCAAGGTGAGCCACACCTTCCCATTATGGGACTCTGAGTGGAGACGGGAAATTCAGACAACATGCCGGGGATGCCTGGGCAGGTATGTGGGATTTTCTGCTGTCTGCACCTTCCTTCCTCCTCCCCTCCCCACCTTAGTGCTGCAGGCAGATCAGGGGAGATCTCCAGGTCTGATAGCGGCTCCTCACACAGGAAGAATCATGTCGGGCAGAGGGGCTCTACAAACTCTCACAGCGCAGTTCACTCCCCAGCAGATCCTCACACAGAGAGACCTGGGCAGGTATACAATGGGTCTCTCTCTCTCTCTGTCCACCAAGGACACCGTGTAACCCTGTTCAGCTTCACCCAGTCCATTCCCCAGCCCCAACCCCAACCCCATCCCCAGCCCCAACCCCCAGCCTGTCCACGCACCTGGTAGAAAAGAACAGGGAGCAGAGGGATTAAATCAACAGGTGGACAGACAGACCATATCATTTTACCACCAGATGTCACTGACATGCTGGCCTTGGTCTGTGGTAGACAGAGCTCTTTACCAGTTACATTCTCAGGCCTACCTATGATGGGATGTTCCATTAGGTCTGCCCCATGTTCCATAGGGCCGAGGTCATCCCATTCTCGATTGCAATACCTTTTGTCGTTCTCCCTCATCTCACCTGTCAATCTCCCCTGAGCTGCAGTAAATGGGACAGGTGCTTAAATTCAAAGTCTCTTTCCTCCTTAACCTTATCTCCTCATCATAACCATGAGGTCCTGGGAAACACGTACACTCACGCGCACACACACACACACACACACACACACACACACACACACACACACACACACACACACACACCAGTGGAGTTGAGCCCTGTCTAGCTGTGGGTGGTTGTGGTTACAGAGGCCTTGGTGAGAGCTCCAGTGGTGTATACCAGATCCTTCTGCTCTGGATGGAACGCTTGCATCCCATCCCTGCTGGAGTTTTTATCACCAGAGTGTACAATTCATGTGAAGGGAACGTTTCTCCTCGATATGCTTCCTCTCACTTTCAATATATCGATATGAAGATAAGACGATCCGATTCGCAACTGAGACGAGCATATATCTTGCAAGGATCACATGCAAGTACTAAACGTTGCACTCGCTGGAATTGAAGTCGCTTTGGACAAATGGAATATAGTATATCATCCCCGAATGGCTTCGATCGACTCAGTGCAGATGATAGCTTTCCCGTCCCGTCTTTGTAGGATGATGTGGATTTGAGAGCCATCATCATACCATAGCTTGGATATCACCATGCCTCTACCAGTAGCTTAGTTACAGTGGACACATGCTGGAACCTGCTTATGGCAAAGGAAATTCATACTTCTCAGCTATGCCAGATTGCACTTCAGTTTGCCCATGGCCCATGGCAACGGGAAAGGATACGCTGAATGAGAACGATACGCCGTTCACCAGGAGTACTGGGTGCCAGGCAGTCTTTCAGTCCAGTGTACTGTAGCTGTCACAAAAGGGATTGCTAATCTGATTCGGAGGTGAGAGCGCTAAGTAGCCATATAGCCCGTCCTGGCTGTGGCTTGAGTTCAATCCTGTGTTCGTTCCTTCGTCCGTGTCATTTCCTACAGTAGACCTTTAGTGCTCAGTAATTCTGGACAGATACAGAGGAAGAGGACAGGCAGGCAGGAGAGAAGCAGACATCTCACCTCAGTGTGGATCCCGTTCAGTCACTCCCTCAGTGTCCCCCCCCCCCCCCCCCCCCCTCCCAGTCTCCAGATCCCCAGTCAGATGTCATGCAGGGGCATGCTTTACTGTACGTTCGGCACTCCTGATGCTTCTCATTCAGCCAATTTGAAACTAGAGACACCTCCCGTGTTTGACAGTGCAGTCAGTTTAGCCACAAGGAATGTGCATCGCGAAGTCCCATGCCAAGATTTTTTTCCTCTGTTTTGTTTTATGTTAAACACAGCCAGAGAATGTTTCCATTATCCGATAATGCTCTTTGCTTACAATGGAAATTTGCTCTGAGAAAGAAAATGCAGCAAGGGGTGAGATGTATTTTTAAGATGATTGTTGGATGCAGTGATCGTTCCAAAACACAATTACATGAAATGTCCATTTTGCAAAACAAACCACAGTGCACAAGTAGTATTTAATGTAACTTAAGACTGTAATTATTCTATTTTAAAAGTGATTCATTTAACGTAATGTTTTGATATCGTTTCAAGGCAGAGAACATGCACCTCCACTGTATATTTGTTCAACTAAACTCAGCAAAAAAAAAGAAACATCCTTTTTTCTGGACCCTGTCTTTCAAAGATAATTTGTAAAAATCCAAATAACTTCACAGATCATCATTGTAAAGGTTTTAAACACTGTTTCCCATGCTTGTTCAATGAACCATAAACAATTAATGAACATGCACATGTGGAACGGTCGTTAAGACACTAACAGCTAACAGACAGTAGGCAATTAAGGTCACAGTTATGAAAACTTAGGACACTAAAGAGGCCTTTCTACTGACTATGAAACACACCAAACGAAAGATGCCCAGGGTCCCTGCTCATCTGCGTGAACGTGCCTTAGGCATGCTGCAAGGAGGCATGAGGACTGCAGATGTGGCCAGGGCAATGAATTACAATGTCCGTACTGTGAGAGGCCTAAGACAGTGCTACAGGGAGACAGAATGGACAGCTGATCATCTTCGCAGTGGCAGACCACGTGTAACAACACCTGCACAGGATCGGTACGTTCGAACATCACACCTGCGGGACAGGTACAGGATGGCAACAACAACTGCCTGAGTTACACCAGGAACGCACAATCCCTCCATCAGTGCTCAGACTGTCCACAAGCTCAGACTGTCCAGCTGAGAGAGGCTGGACTGAGGGCTTGTAGGCCTGTAGTAAGGCAGGTCCTCACCAGACATCACCGGCAACAACGTTGCCTATGGGCACAAACCCACCGTCACTGGACCAGACAGGATTGGCAAAAAGTGCTCTTCACTGACGAGTCGTGGTTTTGTCTCACCAGGTGTGATTGTCGGATTCGCGTTTATCGTCGAAGGAATGAGCAGTACATCGTACTCTGTACTCTGGAGCTGGATCGATTTGGAGATGGAGGGTTCATCATTGTCTGGGGCTGTGTGTCACAGCATCATCGGGCTGAGCTTGTTGTCATTGCTGGCAATCTCAACGCTGTGCGTTACTGGGAAGACATCCTCCTCCCTTCCTGCAGGCTCATCCTGACATGACCCTCCAGCATGACAATGCCACCAGCCATACTGCTTGTTCTGTGCCTGATTTCCTGCAAGACAGGAATGTCAGTGTTCTGACATGGCCAGCGAGGAGCCCGAATCTCAATCCCTTTGAGCAAATCTGGGACCTGTTGGATCGGAGGGTGAGCGCTAGGGCCATTCCCCCCAGGAATGTCTGGGAACTTGCAGGGGCCTTGGTAGAAGAGTGGGGTAACATCTCACTGCAATAACTAGCAAATCTGGTGCAGTCCATGAGGAGGAGATGCACTGCAGTACTTAATGCAGCTGGTGGCCACACCAGATACTGACTGTTACTTTTGATTTTGACCCCTGCCCCCCCCCCCCCCCCCCCCCCCTCCCCCCTTTGTTCAGGGACACAGTATTCAATTTCTGTTAGTCACATGTCTGTGGAACTTGTTTAGTTTATGTCTCAGTTATTGAATCCTGTTCCTATAAATATTTACACTTGTTAAGTTTGCTGAAAATAAACGCATTTGACAATGAGAACCACAATGGGAATAAGTCCCAGACTCTATTGTGTGTTATTCTCAATGATTTTATTCATGTGCATGTATGGCTTTTTCAAGTTTTATGTGTGCTTGTTTTTGAACCTTTCTAGGGCAGGTATTCCGCTAGCGTGCAAAATTCAAAAATATTTTTGGGAAATATACAGCAAATGAAAGATAAACATCTTGTTAATCTACCCATTGTGTACGATTTCAAAAATGCTTTACAGTGAAAGCACAACATATGATTATGTTAGGTCATAGCCAAGTCAAAAAAACACAGCCATTTATCCAGCCAAAGATAGGAGTCACAAAAGGCAGAAATATAGATAAAATGAATCACTAACCTTTGATGCTGCACTTGTAGGACATCATGTTACACAATACATGTATGTTTTGTTCAATAATGTGCATATTTATATCCAAAAATCTCAGTTTACATTAGTGCGCTATGTGCAGTAATGTTTTGATTCTAAAACATCCGGTGACATTGCAGAATTACTCATAATAAACATTGATAAAAGATACAAGTGTTATTCACAGAATTAAAGATAGATTTCTCCTTAATGCAACCGCTGTGTCAGAATTTTTTTTTACATTTCGTAAAAAGCATAATCTGAGAACGGCGATCAGTGCCCAATCCAGCCAGAGAAATATCCACCATTTTGGAGTCAACAGAAGTTAGAAATAACACTATAAATCATCAGAAGGCACTCCCAGGAATCCCAGTTCGACAATAAATGACTGATTTGTTCCATAAAGTTCCAGAAAGTCCATAATTTATGTCCAAATAGCCACTTGTTGTTAGCGTGTTGAAAAGTTCCGTTACAGGTCGTAGAAACAAGTCAAACGATTTATGGAATCAATCTTTAGGATGTTTTTAACATAAAACATCAATAATGTTCCAACGGGAGAATTCCTATGTCTGAAGAAAAGCAATGGAATGAGAGCTAACTCTGTCGGGAGCGCGCATCATGAGCCTGAGACACTCTGCCAGACCAATGAATGGTTGGATTTTTCTCAGGTTTTCGCCTGCCATAAGAGTTCTGGTATATTTACAGACATCATTCAAACAGTTTTAGAAACTTCAGAATGTATTCTATCCAATACTAATAATAATATGCATATATTAGCATCTGGGACAGAGTAGGAGGCAGTTCACTCTGGGCACGCTATTCATCCAAAAGTGAAAATGCTGCCCCCTATCCCAAAAGAGTTGAAATAGTCGAATTAATCAACTAAACTGAAGACAGCGAGCGGACGTTTCTTTTTTTGCTGAGTTTATGTTGCCCTGATTAGGGAGTTGAATTAGAAGCTCCACTGAGTAGCTACTGTGTATCCCGAATGGTACCCTATTCTCTATGTAGTTCGCTGCTTTTGACCAGAGCGCTATGAAGGTAGTGCACTATGTAGGGGACGGACTCAAGCAGAATGTGCAGATATTAAGTGTCCTGCTACTCCAACATTCTCTGTAGGTTTCTCAATATCTGTTACAGTTCATGTCGTTTCTTCTTTGTTGCCAGCTGGAGAATACAAGTGTTCTTAGAAGCCAAATTCAGAGTTCTATATCTGTAGGTTGTTGGTCTTAAGTTATCTCTGTCTGGGCGCTACACTGGAGCTATTTCACTAAGGGTTAAACGATTTCTATGCTCTACATCAGAAATGATAGAAATTGATAAAAAAAGATTTTGAGAGACAGGTTATTGGAGTATAGAGAGGCAGTTGAGAGATGTCCTGACAGACTTACACTAGAGGACTGATAAAGGTTTGTGATGGATGTCTGCCTGTCACTTGTAATATTCCTATGTCTGTCTGTCTCGCTGTCTGTGTCTGTGTCTCTCCTATGACCTTGGACTTGCTATGGACTTTGGCACTGCCTAACTTCCCCCCCATGCAGTCAAGCGTTAGAAACAGAGCAAGCAGGCTGCAGCGGTTCCATTCAAATGACCCTGAGTGCTAATCTCAGCGCGGAGGTGATGAATGCCACATGTCAGCTGGTGACGGCTTGTCCTCTGAACTCAGCGTCTCCAGTATCCCCTCAGCCCGGTGCTCCAGCCAGCAGCACCACGGGATGGGACGGGAGTGATGTCTGGGCACGGCAAGGAAGGGCTGGCTGGCTGGTGTCCCGCCTGCTGATGACCTGAGTTGACAACAACACAGGGCTGCTCAGACTGGGGTGTTTATGAAGGGAGATGACCTTTTAATGTGTGTGTGTGTGTGTGTGTGTGTGTGTGTGTGTGTGTGTGTGTGTGTGTGTGTGTGTGTGTGTGTGTGTGTGTGTGTGTGTGTGTGTGTGCGTTGCATTGCGTTGCGTGTGTGTGTTCTGTATCTGTTCTGGAAGGGGTGCTCTTGTCTGTCTGGGTTATGGTTAGTGAGGGTTAGTGCATGTGTTTGGAAGTGCATTCACGTTAACCGGCGGAGAAAGGGAAGACGCCTTGCACTATATATCACCATCTCCTCTGTGTGGCTAGATCACACCTGCTAAACCATAACAATACCGTAACAGAGTTTCCAAAAGACAGAAGCTAGCGCTCACCACGTTAACAGCTGAGGAGCTCTCTGCCAGTGGGCCCATGTCAGTATTACAGTTACACCATCTCCTGTGTCTCTGTGTGCAGTGGAGAGCTCCCCAGCTCACTCAATCACTTCTCCCATCTGGGTAAACACAATAGTATACACTTTTATTTCCACATGGACAGATGTTCACTAAAGCTGTTGTGGGGAGGACTTTTTTACTGAGAGTAATCCGTCTCCAGCTTTCTCCTTTCGATTCAATGCAGCGTACAATTCGGTGCAGGGGAGTTGAGAGGGCTCTGGAGATGTAGTAGAAGTTACAGAGGACAGCGGGTCATTTGTCTGCACCCATTGGAGTGGAAAATGAACAGGACTTCCATCGTGGTGTCCTCTGGGACGTTCGGGATCCAAGTGCTGGATCAACTTTCCCGAGCTGCACGGAGAGAGAAGGCCCACCTTGAGGGAGAGAGATAGATTGTCTGTCAGATTCCCGCCCAGCTCAAGTCTTCTCTCACAACCTCTAATGGAGCCATTTTCATACCACACCAGATTAGCTGAAACTAATGGCAAGAGGAGAGGGATAAAGTTCTACTCTGTGTCCCAGACCTCCCATCCATCTGCCCTCACGCCCGCTGATCTCACACAGAAGCGCGCACACACACACTAATCCCCGGCAGCAATCTGCCATTAACGGCAGAGATGAGTCATTTGCGAGAGATTTTATTTCCAGATTGTTTAAAAACCATTACGATGAGTTCAACATGACATTTGAAGCTACGTGTAATATTGGACTGTGGTGTGGCCAGAATGTTTCGTTTTCTTAAAGTGATCCTTTTCGTTTTAAAGAAGTTGTTCCTCACCTTGTGTCAGGCAGCCTGATTCAGCTGGGCTGTTCTCTACAGGTGGCCCTGCGATACTAGAACACTAGGACGGGAGTCCCGTTACAAGTCTTCCATTACCAGGGCCAGATCAGAGATGATAGCCGGTATCTGGCACGCAGGCTGTCTGCTCCCATGTTTCAGCCTCCTCTGTCTCTCTCGACCCCTCCCCGCCCCCCCCTCCCCGCCCCCACCTCTCAGACAGGCTATGAGGTTTATGGTGGCTTATGATATTGTGCAGCATGGCAATTTACATCGAAAAACACTCTTTCTTGCAAACTCAGGTTGTGTTTTCTTTCTGAGTGTGCCTTCCTTTAGTTTCCCACGTTACAACGGAACAGATCGCGTCCATTCCCCGCTAGTCTTGCATCACCCACGGGCACCTTTTAAATTTGACTTTTTTTTTACACAGAATGAAAACGTCTATGGAAAGGCTCTTTGTGTGTCACGTTTGGGATGTGTATATTACATTTCTATACTATGAGTCACACCAAAACCATAATAACAGGCTGTGAAGGTCCGTATTGCATACAGAACAACAGACTCCAAGCAACAGATTGGAGTAGCAGGCTCGCTCTACCACAGCTACTGTAGATGTTAGCTGGGTAGTGGGGGTGTCGGAGGTCTAGATTTGGAGCGTGTTTTTATGAGCGGTTGAAGTTGCTTTAAGCATGGTATGGTACAACATTTGTTTTTGTGTGTGTGCTTGGATATGTTTGGCATGACTTTATGTGGAGGAAATATCATTTCCAGAAACAGTATTTTCAGAGTTTTGGCAAGCAAAAGACTGTTACTGTGAAGTTCCTGTGCCAGTTCTAGGATTGTGTTGCCCTGAACTGACTCCCAATAAATGCTAATCGCTCGGTGGGTGAAACACTCTGTGGGCTACACGTGTTTCTCAATGCGTATATATGCTGCACTTTACGGCCACAGTGTTCATGACGGCAGTGATTAAACCTATTTCTCTCTCTCTCTCTCTCTCTCTCTCTAGAGCTGCGATCTACTGGCACTGCCCACCACTTCTCCTTCCTGCTCAACTCAACAGACTACCGTATCCTGCGTATGGACGAGGACCACGACCGCATGTATGTGGGCAGCAAGGACTACATCCTGTCCCTGGACCTGCATGACATCAACAAGGAGCCGCTCATAGTAAGAGACGCCCCAAACCACCATTGATCCTAGACCGGCTGTATAGTGAAGCATTAAAACTAACCAGCTCTTTCCTTTCTCTCTCAGATTCACTGGCCTGTGGCTCCTCAGAGGAAGACAGAGTGTGTTTTGTCGGGGAAGGATACCAACGTAAGTACCGTGCTCTCTCAACCATCGTGACATTTGGGTTAGTTGCGCTGTTGACATCATTCATTCCTTATCCAACATTACCCTCCCATTACCCCTTTGAATCATGCTAAAATGGCCGTTAGGGTGTGAAGGACTGTAGCTGGAGGCTAAAGCTCCTGTTTAACCACATCTGTTTCAGAGGTACCTTTACACACACATGCACACACATGCACACACGCACGCACACACACACACACACACACACACACACACACACACACACACACACACACACACACACACACACACACAAGCCCCCCGTGGACCTGAGAGCACCATTTAAATCCATATCAAGGTCTGATCCTCCTCTGAATTCGCTGTTGATTTGTTCACACATGTCGACACCCCCACACACAGCCCTAAGGGGTGTATTTGGGCAGTGGCATGCAGGATGGGGTATGGTGGAGAGGTGAAGGGGGGTTTGGATAATAACCGTGCTCCCCTGCTGGTATTGAGAAAGCAGGCCTCTGTTTATCCTACTGGAATGTTCATTTAAACGTGCTCGCTGACCCGCACATCTCACCGCCTTTGGTTACATAGTATGGGCCACTGTGTGTGCGTATGCATGTATGAGCTAGCGTGCATGTGTGCGTGTGTGTGTGTTGTGCAGGCATATGTGAGAGAGGGGTGGAATTCCAACGCCGTAATAATAAAATATTAAATTGGCTGTAGACATCTTGGCAAACCTGGCCCCTCTTTAGGGAATGACAGATGATGACAATTCAAAAGCAATTCAAAGGGGATGTCAGTTCAGGCAAGAGGTCAAAGGCAATCATGCACACTGCACTCTTGGGGGGGGAGCACAACTGTGGAATGAATAATGCACACACCTGTGCACACACGCATGCGCGCACACACCAACACACACACAATGAAATGAATTGACTGGTGTGCATCTGTCATGTTTTTTGGGTTAGCTATGCTAAAATGGCTTATCCCCTATTCTACACACATCTCATTGTGGATGGTTGGTACATCCTTTTCTCCTGCAACAAGATGGACAGCATGCAGCACTCACAGAGATCGTATCTGCCCGGACTGGCCCTAGCTGTGTAATCCTGTATTACTGTGGCCAGCAAGGAGGCCTGGCTGGGGTTAAGGCAGGGGGCCTGGCTGGGGTTAAGGCAGGGGGCCTGGCTGGGGTTAAGGCAGGGGATCTGGCTGAGGTTAAGGCAGGGGGCCTGGCTGAGGTTAAGGCAGGGGGCCTGGCTGAGGTTAAGGCAGGGGGCCTGGCTGAGGTTAAGGCAGGGGGCCTGGCTGAGGTTAAGACAGGGGGCCTGGCTGAGGTTAAGACAGGTGGCCTGGCTGGGGTTAAGACAGGGGGACTGGCTCGGGTTAAGGCAGGGGGACTGGCTGGGGTTAAGGCAGGGGGACTGGCTGGGGTTAAGGCAAGGGGACTGTCTGGGGTTAAGGCAAGGGGACTGTCTGGGGTTAAGGCAGGGGGCCTGGCTGGTGTTAAGGCAAGGGCACTGTCTGGGGTTAAGGCACGGGGACTGGGTTTCCATACAGCTGGTAGGTGAGATTAGGGGCCTCAGATCGTAGAGGCACAGATCTGTTCTCATTACCAGCACCTCCAAGAAGGGGCCGCTGACCTGTCCTATTCTAAAGCCGGACTCTGTGTGTGTTTGTGTTCCAGCGTGCGTGTACAAGTGTGTGCGTGTGTGTGTCCAATAAAGAAAGCCAGCAGGGAGTAGTGCTGCAGCAAAACACCAGACTCAGATCAATCAGAAATGGTAGCTGAGGGTGTTTGAGGTGGTTAGCTGAAGGTTATTGATCATCAATTTGACATTTTGTTTTTCTCAGAAGGCCTAAAAGTCTCCTATTATTAACGTTTTTTGATTTTCTCTTTCAGGGGGAATGTGGGAACTTCATCCGTCTGATCGAGCCGTGGAACCGGACCCACCTATACGTGTGTGGAACAGGGGCCTACAACCCCGTCTGCACCTATGTGGACCGCGGACGCAGGTCCCAGGTAACCAGAGACCAGATGTATCTGACCATGGTGACACTGACCCCTGAACTCCCCCCTCTTTCAGAGTCAGATCTGTCAATCAACCCACCTCGTCTGTCATTGTCACGGTCTGTTCCTTTCCTGCCGCTCATTTTCTGCTCCCCTGTTCACATTGACTCGCTCTGTCCATGGTCTTGTGAACCCAGAGAAAGGCTTATAGTGAGCTCTCCACAAGATGTGTAACTCTCCTTTGTCCCGGGCACTTTGTGTCACACTGTTATGGTGGATCCTGTTGGTGAGGCAGCTAACGTCCACCATAGGAAGCTAACTGCCAGCTATAGTACCGGTGGGAAGAGCATGTTGAAAGTGTGTCTAAAACAGCTGCTACTATTTCCCCCCTCTAGCGGCGGTCTCCTCTCCCCCCTCACCTGTTTATGCGTAGTGTTCTGGCCTGACTGGAAGGCTCTGAAAGCCCATCATTACTGATGGAGCCTCTCATCCATCACCGGCCTTGTAACTCACCCCCGTCCCCCCCCCCCCGTCCCCCCCGTCCCCCCCGTCCCTCCATTCCTCCCTCTGTCCCTCATAGACCAGCAGACATCAGAGCTTCGGCAGCTGCCGTCCCCAGTGCACACTTACTGTTGCTATCCCGCCTGTTTAGTCTCAGCGTTTAATAGGAGGACTTGGGTTTCAATGTACAGGCCAGTCGCCCCCTTGTCATTCATCCGCTAGCTACGTCACTTGTACTGTAAAGGTTTTCCTTGGGTAAAATTAGAGCTGTAAACAGAAACCATTTGTTTTGGGAGTTCTCCCAGTGTTCGTTCCAAAGGCCTCGCACGTGTTGAGTCCTTAGACAGCTAACCAAGGTTTTCCAGATATGACCTACACATCGCCTTCTCTGAGATCACTCCCGCCATTGTCCTTTTTTCTCTCTGAGCTCCTTTTCACCTATATGGGTCCACCTTTGTCTGTTTGTCTTGTATATGTTGCTGAACCTTGGCTATGTGTGCACGTGCATGACATACCATGTTTTCTGCATGTATCTGGCAACCTAGATAGAGGCTGGTACTGATGCTCATCCAGATTGATTTATGCACATGACATCATCACTGAACTCTCTGTTGAACTCTCTAGCGCGGTTTACTAGAGTTCTGATTTGTTACTTTTTTGAGTTCTATTCTCTCACCTCTGTCAGTCTTTACATTCCTCATGGAGTCCAAACTAATTTCTTCTGTTGTGGTCATGTTTTTTTTTTTTTTTTTTACAGTTATGGGTCTTTCTTTGAGCTTTTTCTGTTCTGCTCCTGGTCAACTCTTCGGTTGAATTTTCACTGAATTTTCCATTGGTTTTGGGGTCTCCGATTGGGTGCAGCCGATGGGACCGTCGTGGTAATCGCGTGGCACGTGTCCTCTTTTTTTAGGCCCACTACCTGCAGGCGGCCCAGTCCGGAGGGAGGACCAACCGGGCGGCAGATTTCACCACTACGGCAGGGCCTGTGGAGCCAAAGGTGGGCCGTGGGCCGAGGGGAGGCTACTGTAGAACCTGGTCCTGGGTCAGGTGCCCATTTGGGGTCTTAGAGGCCCTGTCTTATCATGTTCCTCCTGCTGAGATTCAAAATGGACGCAGCTGACTATGGTGTGGATGAAATAAGGTGTTAGAGATTTGGATTCAAGTGTTTATGATCACAGTTAAATAGTAGAGCTGTTTTATTCATAGGTTAAGTTGGTTAGTATAACAGAGTCCAGTCCTTTACATTCACTAGCATCCAATATGACTTGATTTTTGTGACCTCAAAAGGCCTACTTTAAAAAAAGGGATTTTACTGTACTTGGTCTATAATTCATCTTGGCTACTAGAATGTTGAGAGGTAGGCTACGTACTAATATTAGCCCAATCATTCAAAGGTATGCAATAAAAACATGTGTGGTGGAGGACAATGGCAAGATCCATTCCAATGAGTACCACAACAAGTCAGAGAAGATACACAACTTTGGCCATAAATATATACTGTCAAAAGTTTGCAATAAATGGACTCCTTACAAATGTAGAGATCCTGATTCACCCTAGTAGCTTGGAAAACAAAATGAATGCTTTGTAAATGTACTGCCTTCATGTGTCATGGGAGCCACCCAGGGAGGGTATGTACTGAAGCTACGTCAAGTGGAACCATAGACACCAGGGTATAAGAACACAGTCCAACTATAGCATCCTAGCTTCAGTTCGAAACAGTCTGCAAACAGTCTTTTTTTGGGGGAGGGGGAAGTGTATATGTCCAACTCGCCTTTTAGGCAAATATGTAATCCTGACGTGTGTAATGAGCATTTTTTGGCATGTGATAATTAATTGTCAGCTAAGTGAAAGGACAGTTTTCTTCTTAGGTGCAAAAGGAAAGCGTTTACGTTTCATGTTTCTTGAAAGCCAATCTGTTTAGGTTTTCCATTACTGTGCCTAAATCACATTATTATTACTACCAACCCTCAGTAGTACAGCAAGCTACTTGACACAATGTTGAGACAGATGCTAAAAATGTCCTCCTGGCTCGCAGACCTGAGCTATCCTCCGCATCACTAACACTAGGAGCATGGTGGATGAGTTTTCTATCGCTCTCTGCATATTTTAGCTCAAGCACTCCATCACGCCGATAACCCGGCCTTGTACGCGTCGTACTCCCTTGCTCAGCGCTAATACGCTAATATGTGAGTGTGTGTTTTACATAGTTTCAAGTAATGCCTTTCTTGCAAGCTCTTTCCCAACAATGTAGTAAACAATGTCCGTAGTATTATAAAATAAAGGGAAGTAGAACAAAAACACACAAGAAATAGAAATAAGAAGGACAGGAGAATGTAAGTAAGCTATATACAGGGTCAGTTCGAATACCAAGGTGACTTGGCATCAGGATATATGATGAACAGAATAGCAGCAGCATACAGGATATGATATGTGTGTGTGTGTGTGTGTGTGTGTGTGTGTGTGTGTGTGTGTGTGTGTGTGTGTGTGCGTGTGCGTGCGTGGGTGGGTTTGTAGCTGTTTTCTATCCTTTCTGGATAGGCTGTATAAAAGGGGTGCTCTAGTCTATCTCTGGGTTAGGTTTAGTGCGGGTGTGTGTGTGTGTGTGAAGAGTCAGTATGAATGTGTGTGCGTGTTATGTGTGGGAGCCATTGAAGTGTGTGTGTGTGTGTGTGTGTGTGTGTGTGTGTGTGTGTGTGTGTGTGTTTGAATGTGTAGGGTCCTGTGAGTGTGCATAGAGTCAGTGCAAAAATAGAAATGAAAGGGTCAATGCAGATAGTCCATGTAGCTATTTAGTTAGATATTTAGTTAGCTATTTAGCAGTCTTATGGCTTGGGGATCGAAGCTCTTCAGGAGCCTGCTGGTGTCAGACGTGTTGCTCTGGCACCGCTTGTTGTGTGGAAGCAGAGAGAACATCTGGATCAGTACAAAAACAGCATTTGAGAGACGTGCTCAGAAACCATTTGTGTACCAACCTCTAGTCTGCCCATCACTTCATGGTGTTGCCCTTACTGGTCTGCCAATGTCTCGTCATCCATGTGTCAGTATCTCCCTCCACAGGACTACAGTATGTGAAAACTTGTAATACACAAATTCTATAAGGCCGGGATCAACTCTGCTCTGTGTTCTCAATGGAAATGACAGAATAATGAATGGTAGTTTACATATTTTATTGTTTATTGCAGGAATATATATTCCGTTTGGAGCCGGGCAAGGTGGATTCGGGTAAAGGCAAATGTCCTTACGACCCTAAACTCAACAGCGTCTCAGCTTTGATCAGTAAGTTCCCGTTTATCTCCTTTCTCTCAGCTCACGTCTTCCATTATTGGAAGACTTGAATGTCTTTCTATGGAAACAAAAGGTTTGTTTCCCGTCAAGGTTTATTCCTCTCTTCCCCAAGGAATGTTTGTGGTCAGTCCAACCCTTGTGGAAGCTATTAATGCACCATTGGCCAGTCACACTCTGGAGCTTGTTAATTCAAATACTTCTGCCTCGTTTCATGTGCAGCTGCCCTGTGGTGACGTTAACTGTCCCATTGTCACATTATTGTCATAATCAAAAAGAGTGTACTGCAAAGTTATTTGCTGGATTGAACATTCTTAATGGGTAAAGCATGCATCGGTATGTAAGGTCTCATATCAGTAGGTGGTCTGGTGTTGTCAGCAGCTTAAAGGCAGGTGGTCAGACTTGGCAGTTGACCTCTTCCTCTCTGGCTTGACTCCACTGACCTCCCAGCCACCCAGAGTTGTGTGACACTACCCATGACCCCCCTCTGTGACTTCCTATGTCAGCCCCAGTGGTGGAAAAAGTGCCCAATTGTCATACAGAAAATGACTCAAGTAAAATTGAAAGTCACCCAGCAAAATACTACTTGAGTAATAGTTTTGTTTTAAGTATTTGCTTTTAAATATGCTTAAGTATCAAAAGTAAAAGTATAAATAATTTTGAATTCCTTACATTAACACTTCTTCGGGATTGGTGTCCAGTCCACGGGACGGTTGAGCTAACGTAGGCTAATGCGATTAGCATGAGGTTGTAAGTAACAATAACATTTTCCAGGACACAGACTTATCACAGAAAGCTTAAATTCTTGTTAATCTAACTGCACTGTCCAATTTACAGTAGCTATTACAGTGAAATAATATCATACTATTGTTTGAGGAGAGTGCACAATTTTAAACATGAAAAGTTATTAATAAACAAATTAGGCACATTTGGGCAGTCTTGATACAACATTTTTAACAGAAATGCAATGGTTCATTGGATCAGTCTAAAACTTTGCACATACACTGATGCCATCTAGTGACCAAAATCTAAATTGCACCTGGGCTGGAATAACACGTTATGGCCTTTCTCTTGCATTTCAAAGATGATGGTACAAAAAAATATGTTTTTTTTCTCTTTGTACTATCTTTTTCCAGATATATTGTGTTATATTCTACTACATTCCTTTCACATTTCCATCAACTTCAAAGTGTTTATTTTCAAATGGCATCAAAAGCGGCAGGTAGCCTAGTGGTTAGAGTGTTGGACTAGTAATGGAATGGTTGCAAGATCGAATCCCTGAGCTGACAAGAATCAAATCTGTCTTTCTGCCCCTGAACAAGGCAGTTAACCCACTGTTCCTAGGCATTTGTTCTTTACTGACTTGCCTAGTTAAATAAAGGTAAAAATATGTATTTCCTTGCTACAAGCGGTTAGATTTGGGTATGTCATTTTAGGCAGAAATTGAAAAAAGGAGCTAATCCTTATTAAGCAAACCAGACTGAACTTTTTTCTTGTTTTTATTTATTTACGGATAGCCAGGGGCTATCTCCAACACTCAGACATGATTTACAAATGAAGCGTGTGTGTTTAGTGTGTCCGCCAAATCAGAGGCAGTAGGGATGACCAGGGATGTTCTGTTGATAGGTGCATAAATTGGACCATTTTCCTGTCCTGCTAAGCCTTCAAAATGTAACGAGTACTTTTGGCTGTCAGGGAAAATGTATGGAGTAAAAAGTACATTACTTTCTTTAGGAATGTAATGAAGTAAAAGTAAAAGTTGTCAAAAATATAAATGGTAAAGTACAGATACTCAAAAAACTACTTAAGTAGTACTTTACACCACTGAGTAAAAGTAAAGATACCTTAATAGAAAGAAAATTACTTAAGTAAAAGTGAAAGTCACCCAGTAAAATACTACTTGAGTAAAAGTCTAAAAGTATTTGGTTTTAAATATACTTAAGTATAATTTCAAATAGCTTATATTAAGCAAACCAGACAGCACAATTTTATTTTTAAAATGTTATTTACAGATAGGCAGGGGCACACTCCAATACTCAGACATGATATACAATTAAAGTATTAGTGTTTAGCGAGTCTACCAAATCAGAAGCAGTAGGGATGACCAGGGATGTTCTCTTGATGTTGTAAGTGTGTGAATCCTGTCCTGCTAAGCCTTCAAAATGTAACGAGTACTGTTGGCTGTCAGGGAAAATGTATGGAGTAAAAAGTAAATGATTTTTTTTAGGAATGTAGAGAAGTAAAAGTAACAGTTGACAAAAATCTTAATATTAAAGTACAGATACCCCCAAAACTCATTTAAATACTACTTTAAAGTATTTTTACTAAAGTACTTTACACCACCGGTCAGCCCACACCTAGAGCTGACCTGGTTGAAACTACCAAGCATCCACTTACTGCAGCAACTCAGCTATTATATAACCAACCTACTATGCGGCCAGAGTCATACTGTACCACACAAATTCAAAACAAGGAATTCCTCTGTTATTGATTTCAATGTACTTCTGTTGACCCCAATATTTCTGTCGTGTTTGGTCGCTATGAGGAAGAGGTTCAATCTGATCCGATTGTAGAAGGAAAATGCTGTCTTGTCTTTAGGGAGATCTGTCAACTCTCTAAACAGGTCCCATACTGGGGCAGCGCCTGCTCACTCACACTCAGCCACAATCAACTGGGGGTGGGCATTTCCCAGGTCTCCACCCCACACTGTTAGCATGACCTGCGCCAATGACCACATCCTCACATCCTGCCCCAGGTCCCCAGTGTCTACCCTGGGATCTATCTCCTCTTTGTCCAGCCTGACCCTGGCCACCAGCTGAGGGCTACTGTTGGTTATGGTGAGCGGAGGGATACAGTGTGTTCCTGCCCTAAAGAAAACAGGGCCATATCTCCATAACAAAGGACTGTAGTCACTAATCACCTGTGGTTTTCTTCCTGTCAACCTCTTTGTTATTGTCTTTCTATGATCTTCCCATTGATTTCTCTCTCTCGCTCTTTCTCTCTCTCTCTCTCACCCCTTCTCTCTCAATTCAATTTCAATTTAAGGGCTTTATTGGCACGGTAAACATATGTTTACATTGCCAAAGCAAGTGAAATAGATAATAAACACTTAGTGAAATAAACAATTAAAAAATGGACAGTAAACATTACACTTCCAAAAGTTCCAAAAGAATAAAGACATTTCAAATGTCATATTATGTCTAAAAGTGGGTCTCTCTCTCTCTCTCTCTCTCTCTCTCTCTCTCTGTGATTGACAGATGGGGAGCTCTACGCGGGGGTCTACATTGACTTCATGGGGACAGACGCGTCCATTTTCCGTACTCTGGGGAAGCAGACAGCCATGAGGACGGACCAATACAACTCCAAATGGTTAAATGGTAACGTCTAACGTCTCATCCTGACAAACATCATCTCTCTATGGCGTTTGTCTTTATACTTCCGTTGTGTGTCAATCGATTCCTCAGTCTCTACATTCCGGTGCTGTCTCACAGTACCTATCTCATACTGTATATATGGCTCTGGTCCAAGCCTCTAGCTGTTCCAACCATTAGAAAGTCAACAATGCCTATCACATCAAACCAGTAATTCCTGCACTCAACTCACTGAGTGCCTTTTCTAGGAACTGTTAAGGAAACGTTTCTCCTCACTGTCATGCGTCAGCCTCGACACATGCTGTATGTGCTGTGGATGAGTCATCGATATTTTGTTCTAATGCCATACATGTCTGCTGGCATTTCATCATGTATGGATTGCTCTTTGTTGGATCCTGGTCTCTTATTCTCCATAGTCTAAAGTTACGAGACTGTACACGTTAGTTCTGCTGGCTGGGTGGGTGGGTTTGGGAGGTCAGTGTTGCCACCTTTGATTATTTCAGAGTAGGGCTGGGTCCCAGGCAGTTCTCCAAAGTGACCCTGTTGCCCCCCCAACCGTCTACCAGCAGGAGGCATACCCCATCCCCTCCTGAGTCCTGTTCATCAGCCCCAGGGCCACACTAGGACATCCTGCTCTTCCAATATGGCTTAATGTTCCCCACCCTCCACAGGGTCTGCCCCCATTTGGGTTGTGTCTCTGTAGCAGCAGGGAGGACCGGGTTAATTTGATGTGTCCAGCAGTGCCCCAATCAGTGAGCCAGCATGAGAAGAGAGGGCGACGCCATATTGTGCTCATAGAGTGAGAATAATGAGGGATATTTGGAATGTACAGCAGTGACATGAGCTCAAATTTAGGCCTCAATTGACTCTCACTAGCATCTGTCTCATTATCAGCGCTCTCTCTCGCTCTCTCTCTCTTTCTCTCCCTCCCTCTCTCTCTTTCTTTCTCTGCCCATCTCTCCCTCCCTCCCTCTCTCTCTCTCTCTCTCTCTCCCTCTCTCTCTCTCTCTCTTTCTCTCGCACTTTCTCTGTCTTTCAGATCCCACATTCATCAAGGCACACCTCATTCCAGACAGTGCTGAGAAGAACGATGACAAGCTCTACTTCTTCTTCCGGGAGAAGGCTTCAGAGATGGGCCAGAGCCCCATGGCCCAGTCCAGGATAGGCAGGATCTGTCTGGTAAGTGGCCATCATAACCACATACTGTAACTCATTATCTGCAAAAAAATACAGTCAATAAGAATGTGAAAGAGGTCATATTTTGACCCTTGCCTCATATTGTCACCTTTGACCCTGTGAACCCAGTACCCCGCCACTAATGATACTGAGACATCCCCAGAGTAGAGGGGTCTCCTTGGAAACTCTGCATAAACCATGAATGTATCTTAGCATTCAACACAGTCAGACATAAAACAACACAGCCCTGCCCCCCCCCCCCCTTCCTCAACAGCCAATGAGCAGTCTAAGAAACCCAAACTAAAGGGAATGCTGTTGTCCCCTTGTGATAAACTGTTGGAGTGGGAGAGTTTGCCTTTGGCCTCCAGTATTTACACATAAGCGCAAACATACACATACACACTCAGGGTAATGTTTATCTAATGATGTATGTATGTCCCAGTGGTTGCTGTGACTCAGAACGTTGTTTATCCTTAGAGGGGGACCCTGGGCTGTGTGCAAGCCTTCCCCCTCTCGCTGCACGCCTGGTAATGGACCCTAGGGACGCTGGTTCCTGCCTGTGTCTGGATCCTAAGCCCCTGTCCTCTGATGACTCCCACTAGACATAGCACTACTGGCATAGATACACATACAAGTACATGGTAGAAAAAGCACACAACTTGATCGAATTTTGAGTACATCACTATAAAAGCTACAACATAATGGAATATAACTTTGGATTTGGATGACGATTATTATATTACTCCAATATAAATTGTGGCACAAATGGCATTCTCTGATTTCTCCACTTGAACATTGTCTCTCAAACTCCTATTTTCTCTGTTCAACAAGTCTAGAAGATGTTTTGTAATGTACAAGGAGTTCTGGATTGGGAATAATTGTCAACGCGTTTCACCTCACTCCCTTTACTCTCTGCAGGGGTTGGCGTCTGTCCACAACAGATGGGGCAGACAGACTGAAACACAGCTGATGGTTTTACTCTCGGCTTCTCTCTAAACTAGTGTTGGCTGCTAGTTGTCTAAAACAGCTGTTGATTTGGATCTTTGGACCGGTCCACTTGTGGTGTTTGTGTAGGGGTCAGGTGTGAGTGACACTGCCTTTTGTCCCCCCCCCCCCCCCCTTGCAGAATGATGATGGTGGACACTGCTGTCTGGTCAACAAGTGGAGCACTTTCCTGAAGGCCAGACTCATTTGCTCGGTTCCTGGAGTGGACGGCATAGAGACCCACTTTGATGAGCTCCGTAAGTAGGCGGAATTATTACAACAGTGGTATAACCCAATTGTTAAGATATGTTCTTAAGGCTCGCACACATCCCACCGAATGTGGTTCTGGCGTTCGTCTACCGATTGTTCAACGCGCTGTGTTTTACAGACCACTGCTGACTGACTGACAACATTTTCATGCGATTCAATGGGTGCGCACTCGTTAATCAAATTACAACCGCCACTCTGTTCAGAGGTGCTAAGTACTCTCGGGCCAGCAAACGTTATTGGTGTGTCCGAGCCCTTGCACTAACTTCCCAGTTTTCCTCAAGTTTGGTCTTACTCCTCTGCTCCCTCATCTTCTAAACACTAAACATGGTCGGCCGCACATGAAAGCGACAACATGTAAAATGACCAACCATCCATTCAGACCCCACTCTGCAATCATACTGTGATATCTCTGTAACATCCGAGTTATTTTGAACCGTTTCAAAGTGCACTCCTGTTTCGTTTGGGCTTTGAAACGGACACTGTGTGTGTGTGTGTGTGTGTGTGTGTGTGTGTGTGTGTGTGTGTGTGTGTGTGTGTGTGTGTGTGTGTGTGTGTGTGTGTGTGTGTGTGTTCTGGTTCGACACACATCCGCCCGTACAGGAATCATGTGTCTGGATTCTAGAGTTCTGTAACATTGTGGCGTCTGGGATTCTGCTGTCCACTATTCCATCACTGTGGGAGCAGATCTTACAGGAGAGTCTACCTGGAGAATGAAAGCTCCTATGTGACCAAGTGACCGGGCTAGTCGGAAAACAAGAGTACTGTACGTAGGGTTACTGCTGACCTTTACCGTAGCCAAACAGGGATTTCTCACAGACCGTAACTCTTCCATTTTGTTTTAACATATACCATGTCTTCAGCTTTCCTTTCTGGTATAGTTTGATTTAGCGCAACAACAAAAAAAAGGAAATGGGCAAAGCGTTTATGACTGCTCCAACGTTGTAACGATGGGTCTGTAAAATCATTGTACTCTTCTTCTCTGCCCTTGTAAACCAAATGAAAGGGGGAATTCTGAGGAAGGTACTGCAGGGATCAAGATACCGCTGTCCCACCCAGCTTGCAGCCTGTTTTGCTTTAGACATCAACATCGCTCCTGTATGATAAGCATGTCTGGGTTCAGGTTGGCTCCATCAGACAGCAGTGGAAGTGCTGAGGGTAGAGGTGTGTGTGGAGGTGTCTGGGGAGGACTGGTAATGAAGCGCAGGGCTTTAAGGTCGGTCTCTGAACCAGCCAGGGGGGGGAGCTCCTGCCTGTCAATCACATCTCTCCTCTCACATGACTGGTGGCTCACCGTCTCAGGGAAACATTAGTGTGATGCGCTGTGCTGTGGAGGTCGGACTCTGAGGAGACTTGAGCGCTCTCCTTGAAATGATTATGAACACTAGTTATTAGTAGGACAGTCAAATGCAAATCACAACAACTGATTTTGTTTTATTGCAGGTCATTTGTTTTTACTGATTCTGTTTGTTTTATACTATAGCCCAGTGGAGGCTCATTTTAGCTTAAGCCTGAGGGCTGTGAATGACCAGTTTTGATACCACATGTCTACCCAAACCACTCACTTATGTTGAGCAATTCGTCCTAATTTCTTTGTCAATGTAAATGTCCCATCTGCAGGTCAATTGCAGTCCGGGTCACTCTCAGTGAGGGTCATACTAGGCTTGTCACCCCTGAACGTTTAGCTACCCACCACACGTCTGTCTGTGGTTTGGTTTCCCACAACCACTACCATCAGGCAGCCTATAGCAGAGAGGGGTTCAGAGTGGGGCTGAGGGGGTGGTTGAGGGGGGGGTGGTGAGAAGGGGCTGAGGGGGTGGTTGAGGGGGGGGTGGTGAGAGGGGGGCTGAGAGGGTGGTTGAGGGGGGGGGGTGGTGAGAGGAGGCTGAGGGGGTGGGGGGGCTTATAGGGTGATTGGGGGGGGGGGTGCAAGGGGGGCTGAGAGGGTGGTTGAGGGGGGGTGGTGAGAGGGGGCTGATGGGGTGGGGTGAGGGCAGAGATTGGAGTGAAGTCTGATGTTGAGAAAGTCTTCTTGTCTTTCCAGGCCAGCATTGGAACTACTGTATGTACAGTAGAGTCTGAAAAGGAAGACGGATTTGGGGGGGGGGGGGGGGAAGTGAGTTTGCAGGTTTCCAGACAGTGTCTCTGTCAGAGTAAATTATTTTTTTTATTGCCTTTTCAAAAGTGTAATGGGGGAAAGGAACATTTGGTTTCTGGTTCATTTCATAGTTCCTTATAATAACAGAAAGGGCAAAACCTCAGAAGCCACCTCTTTCCCTTCCTTCGACAGTCAAAGTTGTTTATCATCTGCCGTTCTTTTTCTCGTAGTCGTCGTTCTTGAGCAATGGGCTTTTGTGTGGACATTTTGAATACATATTTTTCTGTGTCACCAAGGGAGTCGTGTGGTTTTTATTTGTGTTTGCTGTTGTAACGCTGTGCAGTCAGACGGGTCCCTAGGGTAGAGACCATATATACAGTACCATCTGACCGTCATCAGACAGACGAACAGACAGACAGAGAGCGTGTGTGTGTGTGTGTATTAGTAACTGTTTTCCACCATCATCAACAAAACACCAAATGATGGATTTTCTCGTTGAAGAATGGTGTTGCATCCTTCCAATAGAGTTCCAGACACTTGTAGAATCTTTGTCAAGGCGCATTGAAGCTTTTCTGGCCCGTGGTGATCCAACGCCCTGTTAAGACACTTTATGGTGGTGTTTCCTTTATTTTTGTCAGTTACCTGTATATTATATTGCACTTCCTGGTGATATGGAATTGTATTTTGGGCATTCATAGGGAAAATGAAAGGTGCAGTAGATTTATTGGTCTTTAATAACACCATACTGTGTACATACACATTGCAGAATAACGGCGTTTCTCTCACAGATGTGGTATTTCTGCAGGAACAATGTGCTGACTTTAGAGACTCAGTGAGCCTCAAGGAGTCTTTGTCTGCTATGACACATCAAAAAAGATCCAGCATAAAAGCCAATGATGCAACTTGTTCCAAATTTTCTTGATACCCCCCCCCCCCCCCCCCCCGTCTGTAGCCAGGAGGGCTGTCAAACTGGCGTCAGATGTGTTAGGAGTTTCTCTCCCGTTTACCAAAGTTAATTCCCGTTCTCGTTTACGGCCTGTACCTGTTATTCTCTTACCCTGCCAATAAAAAAGGGAGGATTTTCTTTGTGATGATTACCAACATCATTTCAATGCAACTCAGTCACAGCTACAGCTTTTATTAGGGGCCATCTCTCTTTAGAAAAACAAGGAGCGGTGGTTTAAAACTCTTAAAGTTTATTCTTTGGGAGAACCCTCTTAGGGCTTGATAAGGCCTTGGGCAGTAACATTTTGTTCTTCAACTTGAATCCAGAAGGGTTTGGAGAGTGTGTGATTGGAGAAACCTGCTGTTTTGTTCTTTGAGTATTTTCCATTTCAACTTGATCTTTGCCCAGAGATTTCTTTGAAAAGTTCAGGGCGTGGAGCTGCTTGATATCTATGAGGCTCAATATCTTAGTAATGCTTGGCTTCATAAATGCACATGACAGAGGTTCCAGAGTTATAAATGGAGGGTATAATGTTTCCTGCTTCATCTAATCATTAGATATTCTTAGTGATTGGCATTTCCAATGACTTGTGGCTGTGGGTTAACACATCCTATCTACTCTCCCTGTCCTTGAAAGAGTCAGCCGATGTCTCCCCCCCCCCCCCCCCCCCCCCCCCCCCCCCCCTCTCCTCCCCTCATTATTTTTCTCTCGATGGAAACCATTTACCCTGGAATTGTGTTTCCAACAAAGGGCTGAAGTGTTACACTTTTCAACTGAGGTAGTCGACTCTAAATTGATTTAAATGTTCCCCTTTTTTTATTGTTTTTCCTTTCGCTTCTCGCTCATTAAACCATTGGAGGATACAGGGTCCAATTACCACAGCTCTGAGGATCATGGGAAGCATATGGCTTCCATTAAAGCCTTGTTACCCCACAGATCTCCATTTCTTACCTTCCCCCTCTGAGACCCAGGAATTGGGGTCTGCTCTGGAAGCGTTCTGATTCAGGACCCCACAGTGGCCGGAAAGCCTGCTGACTTAACTAACCACTGCTGTGCTGTCCAATCCAAAAAGGGCTTCCCCTTGAACCCGCCTCCTGTCCAGGAAGTAGTAACTGTCCGTATGTCACGCTTTGAATTAGATCTGGTTGCTCAGGAATCCCAGGTGGAATAATAGAGCCTCCGGGTTAACTAAGAGAGAGAGAAGAGAATAGACTCCATCCTTCAATGTTTATCTCAGATTACCACTGCTTTACCAGAGTCCTTCGTACTGTTATTGTACAGTGAGAGCGTAAGACATTTTGCTGTGCCACTTTTGGTAATGTGTAATTCTCGCTTTGTCTAACAGGGGACGTGTTCATCCAGCCAACTCAGGACACCAAGAATCCTGTCATCTATGGCGTGTTCTCAGTTTCAGGGTGAGTCACGGACTGTGTGCCTCTGTGTCCCCCCTTAATTAAATCGCATTTCCACAAGTATCTGTCTCCATTAAAGGATGTGTAGAATAGATGTTTTTTTGGGGGGGGTTCCTCCCGTGGTCTCCCGTCTCCCATGAATATTCATCGTGCCCAAAGGCGCCTCTGTAACACGGTCTGTTATTGAAAAAGCCTATTCCGCACAGTCTGCTCTGCACACTAAAAAGGCAGAGGAGGAAGTCGGTCGGGAAGGGGTTCTCCAGTGAGAGACTTGACCTGTGTTCCCACATAGCTGAGCTTTGATAACAAGTCATCAGTCAGCAGCACAGCATTAGGAGTCAAGGAATCGGCTCGCGGCTCCTGCCCCAGCATATACAGCGGGAGATTTTGAGTGGAGGATGCACACACGGAGAGTTCGCTCTCACACTCACGCCCAGTCATAATAAACACGGCTGTACTGTATGTGTGTCTGCGTTGGCTTCTGTGAGATACCTAAGCAATAAGGCATGAGGGGATGTGGTATATAGGGCAATATACCACGTCTAAGGGGCGTTCTTAGGCATGACGCATCACCAAGTGTCTGGACATAGCCCTTAGCCGCCGTGGTATATTGGCCATATACTGTACCACAACCCCCCCCCCGAGGTGCCTTATTGCCATTATAAACTAGTTACCAATGTAATTAGAGCAGTAAAAATACATGTTTTGTCATACCCGTGATATACGGTCTGATATACCACGCCTGTCAGCCAATCAGCATTCAGGGCTCAAGCCATCCAGTTTTTAATGTACTGTATATGTTTCCCTCAAGGCCTCAATACCCCTTAAAGCCCAGTTGATCAGAACTACTGTAGTGCTAATGATAGGGCCCTCGATGGAAGATACTAATATAATGCTGTACTGTACACCCACCACAGCACAGCAGAGATGATTAGCTTGGCTGTGTGTGGGTGTTTGCATGTCAGTGTGTCAGACAGCCTGTCTGTGGTGGAGAGTGTTTGTGCGGCATCGTAGTGTTGGAGTACGCCTGCTTCGTGTCTCTGAGTTGGGATGCGAGTTGATTCTATGAGCGGGAGAATGTAGCTAATTGCTCGCAGAGTGAGTAGTAATCCCATGTCTCCTAAAGCTGTCTGCCCCCTTTCGTGTTTCTGACCCTCCTCATCCCTTTACCCTGCAGGTCAGTGTTTAAGGGCTCAGCAGTGTGTGTCTACTCCATGGCTGACATCCGTCAGGTCTTCAATGGACCCTATGCTCACAAGGAGGGGCCCAACTACCAGTGGGTGGCCTACACTGGGAAGATCCCTTACCCTCGGCCTGGGACGGTGAGTGACATGCAGAGGGTGGCACACACACACACACACATATATATATATATTTGTAAATTCAATTAAATAATACATTTAACATGGCTGGTTCTGCCCTCTTTCTAAACCCAGTGTCCCGGAGGTACGTTCACCCCCAACATGAAGTCCACTAAGGATTACCCAGACGAGGTGATTAACTTCATGCGGAACCACCCCACCATGTACCACGCTGTATACCCAATACACAAGCGCCCCCTGGTGGTCCGGAACAACGTGGACTATGAGTTCACCACCATCACCGTGGACCAGGTGGCCGCTGCCGATGGGAGCTACGAGGTCCTATTCCTGGGGACAGGTCAGTGCCCGCCTGTTGGTTGATTTGATAGACTTGTTATTGTATGTGTGTTTTCACATCTGTGATAGATTCAGAGATCTAAAACAATCTACGATCTGGGGAACCTATTGTGGTTAGGATTTTATTAGAAGGGCTTGTCTTCTCAAAGACTGGAGAACATAAAGCCTACTATCTTTACAGACGGGAGAGTTACTGTAATTTGAGTTACTGTAATTAGAGTTACTGTAATTGTTTTGGGAATGTACGGTAGAACTACCCTGGTCATCGTCTGGCAGTACTTCACACAGCCTTTCCCTGTGGCCATAAATCATGTGGATCTGAGGGTGGGAGCTGGGAACCCCTAGGGCTGCTGACTTTACGGTGTCCAGCCTGGTGATGAATGTTTGTCGAACACTGTACAAGACGAGGGGGATCCTCCTATTATCCTCATGGCATTTGACCTTATATGGACAAATGTTTTGGAGGGAAGTGGATATGAGTAGAGGATGTGTGAGGGAGGGAGCAGGCCAGAGAGGACTAGATTAGAGGTTAACCTGATCACTCCTCTTGGCAGAGATGGGCAATATTTCTGTTACATTTATTTGAAATTCGTATTTTGTCATTTGAATTACATTGGGCTACACTCCAATGTATTTTGATATTTGGTGTTTTCCAAATACTGTATTTTGTATTTTCAAAATACAAAATACTTTAATATACCATTTTTTTGTGGTTTGCATTTTGTGTCTCCCTTTCACCCTGCATTGGTATTAGAAGTCTGACTATAGTGAGGACTATAGGACTATAGTGTGATAAGAGTGTCTGCTAAATCAACTAAATATAAATGTATATGTAAAAATAAACAACTGAAAAGCATGTTGAGTATTATTCTAATGAGCTCCGCCCTGAAACAAGGCCAATAATATTACCCAGTGTGCTTTGCACTTAATTTTGGTATGTTCATTTTCACATATACATGTACATTTTGGTCGTTTAGCAAAGGATTTCCCAAACTCAGTCCTTGATCTTTAGGGTATTTTGTCATTGTATTTTGTATTTTTTTCTTTTTGGGTCTTCAGACAGGGGGACAGTTCAGAAGGTGATTGTCCTGCCCAGAGATGACCTGCAGACTGAAGAGCTGGTCCTGGAGGAGGTGGAAGTGTTCAGGGTGAGTCTCTTATTCTCTCTTATGCTCTCTTCTCTGTTGTCTTTCTCATTCTCTTTATTTCTCTCTCCCTCTTTCTCTCCCTCTTTCTCTCTCTCTCTCTCTCTTTCTCTCTCTCTCTCTCTCTCTCTCTCTCGTAGTATCTTTCTATTTTTGTCTATTTATTTCTTTGTTCATTTGACATGCCATTGCACCAGATGTAGCTATTTTCATCCATAGTCTCTGGAGTATTCCTCAGATGAGAAACATTTATTGTGTGGGAACGCCTTTCCAACTTCCATTCTGCTCCTATAAAGATCTGCTGCTATCTTTTACGATTCAGGTGCCAACTCCCATAACCACCATGAAGATTTCATCCAAAAGGGTAAGCTGATACATGTCCACGGTCTGATGGTTCAGTGTGCACAATTTCAGAATTGTGTCTTCCCATAAAATATCCCATGAATCAATGCAGAGTGTAAAAAGTGAAATGCCAACATCTGGATGACGCAACATTTCCCCACTTGGTCTCTCTTTCTCTCTCACTCTCTGTCTCTCCATCTCTTTCTCCCTACAGCAACAGCTGTACGTGGGTTCAGTGTTGGGTGTGACCCACCTGGCCCTCCATCGCTGTGACGTGTACGGGGAGGCGTGTGCTGACTGCTGCCTGGCCCGGGACCCTTACTGCGCCTGGGATGGCAAGTCCTGTACCCGCTACTCCGCCTCGCAGAAGAGGTGAGTTCCAAGAGAGTGCGTTTGTCTTTGTCTGTTGCTCATCTGTCGGGAACGACAACCCTTACCGATATAATGTTTTCCATCATGGCTATACTATTTCATTTGTCCGATTTTTATTTTATTCACTGCACATTTTCAGTTTGTGGAACGTAGCGTAGTTAACCTCTTTTTATTTGGCGAATGTTGATCTGACCCCTCTAGGCGCAGCCGTCGACAGGATGTAAAGTATGGCAACCCAATCCGCCAGTGCAGAGGCTATAACTCTAACGGTGAGCTGACAAGAACACTCTAACGTACCCCAAAATAGACACTCAAACGGTGCCGAAATGTTCACTGTGACAGAAGCGGTACCCACTAGTGTCGTATGTGACTCACGGAACGTGGGTGCGGTTGACATTTCTGCCGAGGAATAGTTGACCGATTTGGTCGGTTGCAGTAAAGAGACGTTGAGAAATGAGAAATGACGCCTCAAACGTGTTTGAATAATGCTTGTGACGATGCTTTGCCGCAGCCAATAAGAACACGCTGGAGATGGTGCAGTATGGGGTGGAGGGCAGCACTACGTTCCTGGAGTGTCAGGCCCGGTCCCCTCATGTGTCTCTCAAATGGCACCTGCAGAGGGAGAACAGCGACAGGAAGAAAGAGGTGAGTCGGGAACTCTCATCCCACTGCAGCTATGTACTGTATTGGGTCTTCTACTGCTTGACATCGAAAGGATAGGTCGACAATCAGAGGGACTCCTTAGTCATTGAACAATATGGCCTGCTGTTTGTGTGTGTGTGGGGGGGGGGGGGGGGGGGAATGGTTGCTAAAGTGCAATGATAAATGAATGGCGTCTCGCTCTCCCTGCTCTTAGATCCGCTCTGAGGGCCGGACTGTGAAAACAGAGCAAGGTCTGCTGCTGCGTTCCCTCCAATCGTCCGACAGCGGCGTCTACCAGTGCACGTCCACAGAGAAGAACTTCAAACACACGCTGGTCAAGCTGCAGCTGGTGGTCCTGTCCAGTCGCACGGTCAACAGTGTCCTGGTGGAGACGGGCAACCCGGCCCTGCCACCCCTCCAGTCCAGCGCCTGGACCCCCAGCGCGGGTCAGTACAAGGACCTGCTGACCATCCTGAGCCAGCCGGAGATGGGTCTGATCAACCAGTACTGTCAGGACTACTGGCAGCTGGGAGAGGGCAGTCCGGGGGACCCCATACTGGCCATCAGCAAGGCCCGGGGACTCAAGGAGCTGAAAGAGCAGAAGAAGCCCCGCAACCGCCGGCATCACAACGATGAGGATAAGCACGAGGACGACAAAGATGAGCACACCAACCTAGCCGAGACATGAGGCCCCTGGACTTACACCACATGCCGCACACTAACCCCCTACACCACGACACCCAATCCCTTGTCCCCTCCGCTCTCTCCCTCTCTGCACAGCCCTCCGAAAATGGGAAAGACTTCAATTGAAAGCATTCAAAAACTGAATAATCAAAAGCAACCAGAAAGAGAAACCACTACAAATAGCAAAAATAGTAAGCAACGAACAGATTCTTCTTAACTGTTAAAAAAAAAAAAAGATACACAGTATTTATTGTAGGTTGTACATAGTAAGATTCTGTGGATTTCTTTGTCCTTAAATAGAAAAACTAGGCTTTTTTTTTTGTGAATAGGTAGATCTGTGCAAATATTATTGTTATTATGATGCTATTATCGTTGTTAGTGTCATTGTTTATTACAACTTGTGTTATTATATGGCAAAGATCTTTGTGTTCTGTCTTTTGGAGGGAGCGCGGAGAAACGTTGAAAGGACATTTGAAGGTGTAAATACCTCCAGCTGTTTGGACTCAGAGGAATACCTTCAGAAAGGTTTTGGTATGTTGGCACCATGTTGGGTCCATTTGACTGCTGGCAGTATGTAGTCTTTGAGGTGGGACGAGTCAGATCACTGATGGAGTGACGACCCGGAACCTCCCCCAAAGCCATGATGGACAATTAATTCCCACAGCCAATGGACTATAAGGATGACACTTCATAGCATTTCATTGGACACGCAGAGAGACGAGGAAATTGACCGTAAGAGACTGCAGCTTCGAGTTGGTCCCACGGCCACAGAGAGACACTAGAGTGAAAAGTCTGGTGGGAAATTAACGCCCTCCTTCTCCGCTGAACTGACCCTGGGGTGAAACAACTGACCCTGGGGTGACCCCAAATCCCCTCAACCCCAAATCCCCTGTGTTCCACTCTTCTTGGGCCATGTGGTCCAATATGGCTTTCTGTCTATCCCATGTGTTACATTTGCTTTCATATTCCCAGTCTCCTCCAGAACTAGTTGATGTGGGCTGTTTGTGTAGAGTATCTGTAAATATAACACTCAATGTTGTACCCTTGAGGCCATGATGGTTAGAATAAGCTGTTTTGTTTTTTGGGGGGGGGGATTGTTTGTTGTTATGGGATTTAAATAGCATTGCCTTCTCTTTGTACACCATTGTTCAATTGAGATTAAAACGTCAAGCAGGCAGCTAAATCATTTGTGCCAATTTGATTATGCACAGTTATGACAAGAGATAGAGAACTTTTTCACTTCTTGTTGAATCTGATCCCATTCTCTGAGTTTCCAAACTAAGCCGTAAATATACTGGTTTGCATTCCAGCCATTACCCGGTCTCCTTATGGGTTCAGTTGTTTCATAGGAAATGTACATAACATTTCTCAACTCCTCCAATCGTCCCATGTAGTTTAATATCACAGCTCTCTTAGTAATGCACCGTTAGTCCACATCAACTAGCGGGAGGATTCCGCCCGCACTGATTTGTCAGTTGAGGGACTAGCATCGCGTAGGAGTGATGCCACCTGACGTACGACAACGGTTAGCCCATGTAAGTCACGAAAGCGAAAGTGCATGAAGACTGTTTGATTGGTTGGAGAGGGACACCGTAGGTTTCTCTGAGCTGTTATCCAGCTCCCACAGAAGGTAAACGTTACATAACTCTCACTAGAATTTAAGCAACTTCTCTGATCAGCCGGTGTTTCCGCCTGGAAAGGTGTCACATGCCACAAATGTGTATCGCGGAACGTCTCCATGTATATAGCTACAGTCACTAGAATGATCAGCTCTTGAAAACACACGCCAAACTCTTTGGGACGGTGGCTTTTCATTGTGCGCATGAAATGTATAATGTCCTGTTTGTGATACTAGTTCAACAAGCTACAGTATGTTGCTGCGGATGTCAGTGGATGTCTCTCTTGTTGCGGGAACATGGGAATAATGTCAGTGCAAGGAAAGGCAGATAGACTCATACCCTAGTGATGGAATAGTCAAAACACAGGAGATGTACACTGAGTGTATAAAATATTAGGAACACCTTCCTAATATTGAGTTACACCCCACCCCCTTTTGCCCTCAGAACAGGCTCAATTCGATGTTCTTAATGTTTTGTACACTCAGTGTAGGCCCCTATGTCTCTCCCTCTCTTTCTCTCTCCCTCTCTCCTCCTCTCTCTTTCTCGCTCTCTTTCCCTCTCGCCTCTCTCTTTCTTTATCTCTCCCTCCAAAAAGGTACAATTGATTTGCATATTTTAAATATATGCATATTTGGTTATTGTTTGGTATGGGTCAATGAGGAAAAATCAGTTCATATAACATAAAGCACAGTTGATGTTATTGTAATGACTTGTGTAAATTACTCTAACCTTTCTCGTTGATGTTGCTGACTAAAAAAAATTAAAGCTCTATATTTGATAAAAACAGATCCGTTTTTGATATTCATATGGTGCATGGATATCTATATACAGTTAGGGAACATAGACAGGTTTTGGGTCTCGTACCCTGGCCTTACGCATTTTATTGTGTCAACTGAACCCTAATTGGTTTGTGCTTTGACGGCAGTGGTTCTTTCAACTACCAAAACTGAGTGGTGGAGTTGAGTGAGAATGGATGAGTAGGTGTCTCTCTCTTTCTTTCTCTCTCTCGCTCTCTCTCTCTCTCCCTCCGTCGCTCAGAGGACACAGTGAGGATTAGGATCTGTTGCCGTCTTCAGATTGAGGTCAATGCGATCTGTCAGGTGAGACTGTAAAAGCCCCGTAAGTACCTTAGAGATCCCACACCTCAATGGAGAAAATACAGTATCCTCAATGTGTTCCACAAGCGTGAGCTGACTATTGTATGTTGTAGGGTCCCTGTAGTCTTTCACTAAACGGTGATGTCAGCCCTGGCATGAAAGGCACAGCTGAAATACACTGAGCCTCTAAAGCGTAGGACAGTGAACACAGCAGTAACTACCCCTGCCCTGCTATAGACCAGACTAGTGTTTCTATAGACGATAGGAGCTATAGGTGAGCTTCTCATAAACAAGTGATAAAATGCCTCATTGAACATGCTTCATGAACCACACTGATCAACTCTACACCTGGTTCCCTCTTTCTACCTCACCCACTACTTACTGCGGCCTTTTACTCCTCCTGGAACACAGGCCAGTGGGTAAATAGATGCCTTTCTCCCTCACTCTTATCAAGGCAGCTGAGGACAGAGTAGACAGATAAGCACTTGAGCCGATGTGCATCTTCCGCTGAGCACAGCAAAGTCCCCCTAAACCTCAACCTAAAAAAGGGTTAGGTCACTCCTACGCCCATGTACCCCCCGGCCTCCCGCTCCCTTTCCCCCTGCCCCAGGAGTCTCCTGTCCTTGTGCCCCATTGGCCATCGCTGATCAGGTGGACAGAGGATGCCCAAAATCTTCCCTAAGACTCGAAAACACGCCATCATTCGCCTCTCCCGCGTTCCTTGGAAGCAGTTGACGTGCCAGCTGCGTATTTGACGGTGCCAGTCGGCCCTCTAGACGATCAGCTAGGACCCGTTTTCCCCCCGTCGTTTGGTTTTGAGCACTACAGGGCCGAAGCCGGCGTGTGAGGATGGGGGCCGGAGCGAGTGCAGAGGACAAGCACTCCAAAGAGCTGGAGAAGAAACTCAAGGAGGATGCAGAGAAGGACGCCAGGACAGTCAAGCTGCTGCTGCTGGGTAACATCTGCATGTCTGGTCCTCTTGCCCTCTGCTCTGGGGAATGGCCTGGGTTGAGGGTGTTCTATGGGGTGTCTCATCATAACCTGGTATCCTCCAGACTATACACAGTGTCCAGTGATTGGCTTGTATCTTATCTGGTCAAAGGTCTATTGTTTCCATAGCATGTGTAATAGAAATGTGAACATTTTGTGAAAAGCAACCTTTTGACCCTAAGCGTATAATCCCATGTTTATATTGATGAGTAGACTATACTGTGGATGGGGATAGAGATTGTTTTTTCCTCTGCCGTTTAGCTTTGACAGAGATGAGAAGATAAAGTCCGTGGTATTTTTTATTTGTATTTATTATGGATCCCCATTAGCTGCTGCCTTCCTGGGGTCCAGCAAAATGAAGACAGTTTATACAATTTTAAAAAAACATTGCAATACATTCACAGATTTCACAATGCACTGTGTGCCCTCAGGCCCCTATTCCACCACTACCACATACCCACGGTACAAGATCCATGTGTACGTGTGTGTGTATGCACGTGGCTGTGCCTATGTTTGTGTTGCTTCACAGTCCCCGCTGTTCCATAAGGTGTTTTTTTATCTGTTTTTAAATCAAATTTTACTGCTTGCATGAGTTACTGTAGTACTGTACGCCGTCCATGGTCTGTTTTGGACTTGGGGACTGTGACGAGACATCTTGTGGCATGTCTTGTGGGGTACACATGGGTGTCCGAGCTGTGCGCCAGTAGTTCAAATAGACAGGTCAGTGCATTCAACATGCCTCTCATAAATACAAGTAGTGATGAAGCCAATCTCTCTTCCACCTTGAGCCAGGAGAGATTGACATGCAAATGATTAATATTAGCTCTATGTGTACATCCAAGGGCTAGCCGTGCTGCCCTGTTCTGAGCCAATTGCAATTTTCCTAAATCCGGTGTTGTTGAATAATTCAGATGTGTAGACAGAGACAATGTTATCTTGGCTCTTGGTATTATATCATTCATCGTTAATCACCCAGTAACAGTTCCAACAGCCTGGTCTCATAGACTAGACGTAACATAGTAAATGCAAATCCGGGACACTCAAATTAGTATGATAAGTTACGTTTGGTATGGTTACATAAGACAGATGGTTAAGACAAAAACGAAAGCAAGCTGGTTGGTTGGGGTGGACGGGTGAGCGTGTAATGCGAACTTCCAGCAAACCAAATGTTGCGAGTTCAAATCTCATGTATAATTTTAGCTATTTAGCAACTTTTCAACTGCTTACTACTTTTTAGCTACTGTTAGCTAACTCTTCCACTAACACTAACCCTAACCTTAAGCTTTAACTGAACTACTAAACTTAACCCTAAACTTAACCCTAACCCCTAGCCTAGCTAACGTTAGCAAGCTAGCTAATGTTAGCTACCTAGCGACCTAGCTAGAATTCGTAATATATCATATGTTTTGCAAATTTGTAAGATATTATATGAATAGTAATTCTTAATATATTATACTAAATGGGCAATGGACATTCACAAATTAATATATACAATACGAAGCGTAACAAATCATAATAAATGGAGTGTCTCGGATTTACACACAGAATAATAAGAAATGCTCTGAGACCAAGTTGGTTCTAAGAATGGTCTTAGTCCTAAACCAAGTTGGATTATAATTTAAATTTTACCAGCCTTGCAAACACTATTTTCATTGAAGAGATAATTACACAGATTATTTTTCATGATTTTGTCTTTATTGGGGATGAATCAAGGGAAATGTCAACGATAATAGGATTACTATGCCAAATACATTTACCCTCTTGTAGACATTTGCTAAAAATAATTGACTGAAACTGCTGATATTCAGAGGCACTACATTTTGCATCAGCAACATTGGTGGGACTAAGCATCGGTCTCTATGTAAAGGCCAGAGGCCTAGCTTATCCACCCCTGGCTGTCACACTATTGTTCTAAACACTTTGGTAATTAATCACCTCAATCTCCCGGTAATCCTAAAACAACGACTGTTGCATTACAGAAGGTTTAACCTCACACTACTGCACACACACATGCCCTACAGCCTAATTACCCCCAAGGCAAACCTATTATAGCGCTACTGACCCCAATGTCCACCCTCAACATAACACCCTGCACCAATACTGAACTAAGGGCTAGATTCAATCAGATCAAGTGTTAACCTGCGATAGCAAAAAAAAAAAAAAACTCATAGTGGATATTTCGGAGCATTGGAGCCGTCGAACTGGTGAGCAACTGCTCTTGCGATCATTGACACGAAGACACTCATTGACACGAAGACACGCCAGCCCGGCTCTCGTCGGAGGTTCAGAACGAGAGAGTGGAGACTACACAGAAATAACGATGCTTAGCATACACAACCCGTTCATTTCCATTGAAGGACCTAAAGGATGAGAGGGGGAGAGAGAGGCAGTGGGAGGGAGCACGTTCATGTCATCAGACACTTGATTAGGGCCACAACATGGATTGTAAATCCCTGAGGTGTAGTAGCCATGTCATGAGCAAGTGGAACACATGCAGATTCCAGGTGGTGCTGCTGACATAACAACATAGGACTCTGCGCCCAGTTGTCACATTGACACTGTCCCTGAGGGGCCTCCACAACTCATAGAAACTCTAATAGAAAGTAAAGTAGTGTGTTTCTCACTGGCCCTGCAAAGAGCAAGCAATGCAGATGCAGAAGCACAGTGGCTAGGATAAACTCCCTAGAAGGCAGGAACCTAGGAAGAAAACTAGAGATGAATCAGGACTTGAGGGGTGGCCAGTCCTCTTCTGGCTGTACCGAGTGGAGATTTAAGAGAACATGTGGCCATTAAGGCCTGATCATTTTTCAAGACGTTCCAACGTTCATAGATGATCGGCAGGGACAAATAATAACCATGGTGGCTATAGAGGGCGCAGCAGGAGAGTGAGTCATACTATATCTCCGTGACAAAGTTCTTCCTGCCATCAGCTTTGGAGGGGCTTAGGAGAGGAGTAATGAGCTTGGTGCCCTTGTGTGGATCATCTGTGGGTCAGGGCACACACCGATTCAACGGAGGAGACCATAACAGGGCAGGAAAGAAAACGGAGGGAATAGTAGGAGAGGAAAAGAAAGGGGTAAATGTGAAATGGAAGAAGGGAGTACACTTTGGGACCTGTCACTCCAGGTATAAAATAGTCTAACACTGCGGCCCAGTGGTCATCTTTGGTACTGTAAATGTGAATCCTGCTTCCTACATACAGACTGATCGACACACTCCCCAAAACCTCACCATGCAGTAGATCACTGTCTCTTACAACAGGCTGCCATTTCTATATACATACCTCAGATATAAATAATTGTATTGCGTGTCACTAAACCTCTCCCCCCCCCCCCCCCCCCTGTACTTGTGTACAGGTGCTGGAGAATCAGGAAAGAGCACAATCGTCAAACAGATGAAGTGAGTCTGGTGACACTATTGTACCCAGTGCAATATGTCATAAAACATATTGGTGTCTCAAAGGTCAAACGTCAACTTTATCTGTGGCTGCTTGTCTTCTCGCAACAGAATTATCCATCAAGATGGTTACTCTCTTGAAGAGTCCATGGAGTTTGTCACCATCATCTACAGCAATACCCTTCAGTCCATCATGGCGATTGTAAAGGGCATGACTCAACTCAACATCGGCTACGGTGACACCGCTCAGCAGGTAGCTAGCTACTGAACACCGACTGTCTACAGTACACTGTTCAGACAGGTGGATTATATAACATACCCGAGCCAGGCATCCTATTGTTTGGGATGTGACATAAAACCCTTTGACAAACCGAGTACAGTGAGCATGATGTGTGTTTTTGGTGCTTGTGTGTGTCTGTAGGACGATTCCAGGAAGCTCATGCACCTGGCAGACACCATTGAGGAGGGTTCCATGCCCAAAGAGCTGTCTGACATCATCATCCGGCTGTGGAAGGACACTGGTATCCAGGCATGCTACGACAGGGCCTCTGAGTACCAGCTTAACGACTCCGCTGGATAGTAGGTTTACTCTCCTGGACTGGACCGACCCCATCCCTGTTCCCTTTCCCCAATCCCTATGAAACCATTACCATCATATCCACATAAACAAAGGACTGGTTTTCTAAGACTAAAAAGCTCTTTCAAATTGAGAATCTCCATTGAGAATGCTTTTTAGTCCAGGGCCTGGCTCTGTGTCTGGGAAACTGGCCCTAAGAGCTTTGGACCTCTTGCTAGACTTTTATATAGATAAATCGTTAATCCTATATTAGTGTGTTGGTGAACCAGGCGAAAGAAGGAGATTGTTCCTCTCTCTGTGTCCCACCTAGCTATCTGAATGACTTGGAGAGGCTGGTCCAGCCTGGATACATCCCCACTGAGCAGGACATGTTGCGATCAAGAGTAAAGACCACTGGTATCATAGAGACCCAGTTCGGCTTAAAAGACCTCAACTTCAGGTGAGGCTGGAAACACAACGAAGTCTGCATTAATCCCCATTGATCAGAATCCCCAAAACACTGAAAAGCAGCATTTCTCTTTAAGTAATCCAATGAGCTCAGATGACAATAACATTGTAACAACATATTAATAACATTGTAATAACATTGGCGAGCAACACAGTGACATCTGCAAGCGCTCCCTCTCTCTCTCCTGCAGGATGTTTGACGTGGGCGGCCAGCGCTCAGAGAGGAAGAAATGGATCCACTGCTTTGAGGGTGTGACCTGTATTATCTTCATCGCGGCTCTGAGCGCCTACGACATGGTGCTGGTGGAGGATGACGAAGTGGTGAGATACATTACCGTCACATTGTAGACGCTAGATTGAAGGAGCCACTGTTGGAACGAAAGATTGAAGGAGCCACTGTTGGAACGAAGTGAAGAGACGCCACGATCAAAGAGGGTAGATTGAGGTAGTGACTGTGGCACTGTAGTAGTAGTAGTAGTAGTGTCGTGGTCAAATGAGCTTTTGTGAGCTATCGGACAGATGAATTGCAGAGAAATTTGTTTCATAGGCGTGTTTCATGCAATGCAATCCATTTGTCCCTCTTTTTCTGAATGTGGTTCTCTCCTCATGAAGAACCGAATGCACGAGAGTCTCCACCTGTTCAACAGCATCTGCAACCACCGCTACTTTATTGCCACCTCCATCGTACTCTTCCTCAACAAGAAAGACGTCTTCACCGAGAAGATCAAGAAGGCTCACCTCAGCATGTGCTTCCCCGACTACGACGGTGGGCTCGCAACAGCAGATCTGTCACTCAAGCAATGTTCTCTTTGGAACACGCCTTTTTTTCCCCTCTCTATGTTCTTTTGATGTCAGGAGCCATGTCAGAGCTCAACTATTGCATACTGTGTTCGTCATCTATAGCCTAAGGCAGCTCTGATTTCTGTTCAGTCTTTTGACAATATAGGTATTATTTCCCTAAA
The DNA here is from genome assembly GCF_013265735.2 of Oncorhynchus mykiss. NCBI lineage: Eukaryota > Metazoa > Chordata > Actinopteri > Salmoniformes > Salmonidae > Oncorhynchus > Oncorhynchus mykiss. The sequence continues at coordinate 42,766,088 of NC_048571.1, forward strand.
TGTTGTTGGATTCCCTGTAGGCCCCAACACCTATGAGGATGCTGGCAACTACATCAAACTCCAGTTCCTGGACCTGAACTTGCGGCGAGATATCAAGGAGGTCTACTCACACATGACCTGTGCCACAGACACAGAGAACGTCAAGTTTGTGTTTGACGCCGTAACCGACATCATCATCAAAGAAAACCTAAAGAGTTGTGGTCTCTTCTAAGAGCCACGCCGTATAGGTGAGTGGAACTCTTCTGGCCTAGACTATGATACTGAGAGATTGTCTGCCTCTGGGATGGTACTCTGCCCATTGAATCACAGAGCCCCGTAGTTAACTGTAGTTCACCCGGAAGATAGCTCACTAGGAATTAGCACGTCATTTCTCTGTCACTCCCCCCAATGGCCCACGCCGTCTGTGATTTCCACTAAACACTCCTCTGTTTCAGGGTGTCGGTTTACCCTCTGAATCCTATCCCCTTCCCCCTTCAAACTGCGGGTAACAATCTCCTCAAGAAGACCGGACGAAGGAGACCAACACAGCGACTGTCTCTGGAAGCTGCCATTCACAAATATGATACTACACACACACACACACACACACACACGCACACACACACTCGCACACACACACACACACACACACACACACAAATTCATACAAAACGCAGCATCATAACCAAAGACATTTAAGTTCATTTGAGACCTGGAAAATAGGTGTACTGTCAAAGTAAGAGGATCTATACTGTACAGATTTATGTTATAAGTCAATCATAGTCAAGCTATCGTCCTTTGTTAAATGTCTTGAATAGGAACTCCTTTTCCATTGCAGTGCTATGCAACCTGTAGTTGAAACATCAGCACCTGTCAGCAGAAAGAGCTTCTTCCCCCAGACAGTACATTTGAATAGGTGTAAGGCAATGTATCATCTCTATGCTCCAGTAACTGGCATAAAAAGCTTTAAGAGATGGCCTCATCACCTGCAGACATATTTCAACTTGCGTGACAAGTTACAAAACCCATTCATCAGCAAAAATGGGTTGTATGTGTAGAACAGATATTGAGCTGTACATATAGTGGGCACAATATGAAAGACCTCAAGCTACAGGAGAGGACCAATGACATGAAATCGGACCAATTCATTCTTATATGTCAAACATCACAGAATTGTAAAGTTGAGGGTAACTTGTATCTAGAAATATTTCACTGATGAGCGACTGTAGTAAAGATGCAGTATTTTTATGGATGTAGCTTGGTCACATACTAATTTGAATACCTTATAAGTCTTTGGGCCACATTCTGTACAGAAATAAAAACATGGAATGTTCATGTGAAATCAGAAATTAAGTTAAAGCTTCTGTAGAAAACGAACCTCTGAACTAATTACTAAATAAATTCACCTCAATGTTGTCATGTTCTGTACTTTGCATTTATTTCAGACTATTTTTTTGAAAAGAGATTTCTGACATGAAGAGAAACCCCATTGTTACAACATGGTCTGAACAGTACCATAGAGGAGAAAATCATTAGTTTAAATTCAAGACGGCCTAAGAGAAGAATGGTTCAGTCCTGATTCGTTTATCAAAAAGACCAAAATAACTGAGACGGTTTCGAAGACAACGGAGGGCAAAAACAAGATGTCAAGAAGATCATCTTTAACAAAAACCATCGAGAGTTCACTCCCAGAAAAGAAACATGACATTTGTCAATCCCTGAGTTTCCTCTCCACATACAGGAACTTAAAAACATTCTGATAGCAGCATTAAGGGATGGTTGTCGATGGGAAGGACCATCTGCTTCCACATACACATACTGTATTACTACGTACTACAACTTTGGATATAGAGCTAAGCTAACAGGAGCGTGAACAAAGCCGTACAACCTGCATGCTCAACAGAAAATATATTCCGCATGAGTGTCTGACATGATATTAGCCCTTTCTCGAATAGGAATACTACGAATAGAAATGTATCGTTGTTGTTCAATGGAGACATGACACTCTTACACAGCGACCTTAAAAACATGACACACTTTATGGCTTTGTTCAAACATACAGGTATGACAGACTGTATGTCAGGTATTACATACCAGGTAAAGGTAAGTCTGTATTAACAATGAACCAAAAAGCCCAAGGCACTATTGTCCATGTGATTGTGTAAATCTATAGCTCACGGTCATGGCACATAAAATGACATGCATACATCTGCCTATTGCAAGGGCCATTGCATGATAGTCAGAGATGCATATATCACACATTCACCTCACAAACGTAATATTACTGAATGAAAAAAAAAAGATAAAAAGCTGGATGACTCCGAAGTGGAGGCCTCTGAAAACTTCTCAGTTGAAAACATAAGAACTGTGACTTTCCAAAGAGGCCTTTGGAAATCCCAAGCAGTGAGGCACTAGTCCCCTTGTGTAGTGAGATCTATTTTTTAGTAATGCACTTAAAAACTACGCTGTGGACTACAAACCTGTATCTGGATGGCACTGTTCCCCGAACCCAAAAAATATTTCACAGATCAGCTGTATGTTCAGAAAACCTAGCTACAGACCCACACCCAAACACTAAATCCCTCATTGCTTGGTTCATTTATTCCTGAAACAAAAAATCCCAGTCGTACTGGCACCAACCCTGACGAATCACAATCAAAACATATATATATTTTTTTAAAGTCTCCTTTAAAAAATAAATGTCTCCCTCTGTACACTAAATGATGCATATTATAAGACAATAACGCAAAAAAAAAAAAATTATAATTCAAAGGTGTTCTAGAGAGTTGGTATTGTCCACCTTGGTCCTGAGCAGCAGAAGAGTTTGGAGTGGGGGGGGTGAGGTGAGACGATAAGGGTTTATTCCCCTGTCCTATTCGCACAACAAGCTGTGCCTGAGTGAGTCTACTGACTGGGGACCCGTTCACACCAGTGTCCTCCTCTCCTCCAAGAGCTCAAAACAGTCCCACCATGTGATCGATCTGTCTCATGTACACACTCTTCAGAGGCAGAGAATACCTCCGCTCCTCGGGGATCCGGTCACACTGAAAGAGAGAAAGAAGAGGAGAGCGGAAGATTTGTACAGAAAAAAAGATTATACACAAGTAACCTATCAGCAATCTTACTCCGCATATTTCACATATTTTAGCAAAAAGAAATGTACGTTATTCATTACTGTATATTTTAAACTGCGGTACTTGATCCTGCAGGCAGTGCCATAGTAATATGTATTTATATATCAGAGGGTCATTACGTTGCTATTGTTAGAGAAAGGCCCGTTGGAAGTTTCCTGATCTGGTACCACCTTCTCACAGGGTGACAGGTCGTTCCACTGCTTCTCCCGAAAACGCTTGTCGATAGGCACTACATGGCCCTCCGTGGTGAAGATGTACTTGTTCTCAGATTTGTGCAAGGGGTTGTCATCGTCAAAAAGCTGGAAGGAGAGGGTCATAGGATTAACTAGAAGGAAAGTCAGGTTATATTAGCTTAGAAAAGCCCATTCCAGTTTCTGACAGTACAGGTCCACATACCAGGTAAAGGTTTATGCAGACAGTACAGGTCCACATACCAGGTAAAGGTATTTGCAGACAGTACAGGTCCACATACCAGGTAAAGGTATTTGCAGACAGTACAGGTCCACATACCAGGTAAAGGTATTTGCAGACAGTACAGGTCCACATACCAGGTAAAGGTATTTGCAGACAGTACAGGTCCACATACCAGGTAAAGGTATGTGCAGACAGTACAGGTCCACATACCAGGTAAAGGTATGTGCAGACAGTACAGGTACACATACCAGGTAACGGTATATGCAGACAGTACAGGTACACATACCAGGTAAAGGTATTTGCAGGTCTCGCTGAGGAAGAAGCTCTCCATGCGATCCTCTTTGGACTTGTCCACCACGTGGTGGAGAGTGGCATACCCACACCTGCCAAATACACACATCCGTTTAGGGAACCCAGGTGTGACGTCAAGTCAGTAGAACGAGACATCCTAAAACACTCTAAAGTTGTGTTCCTCCCAGATCCGACTCATACCTGACTTTGGCATTTTTTTCTAGGCTCTCAAGGATATCCATTCCAACGTGTAAATAGAAAGGATTCTTGGTTGCCTGGGAGGGGAAATGAAATAGCTCACTCAGAGCAGCTCATAACATTCAAACATTGTGTTTCAAATGAATGTGAAGCACTGGTACCTGGTACAGGAGATAGGTGGACTCCACCAGTTCTGGCCTCAGGGGGTAGAAGAGCACGTCAGGCGCCTGTAGCTGCCAGTTGTACCTCTCCGGCAGGGCCCCGAAGCGCTTCCAGATGGCGTAGTAGAATGCATGCAGGCAAATGGCCTCCTCCACATCACCATTCAACACCTGGCGAGTACAACACAAGGTCAGAGGTCAACACAGGGAAAACATCATCATCACAAACAGTAATAACACTGTCAGGATGAACATACAACATTCATTGGGACAATGTTGGCTGAGGACATATGCAGGGCTGCGCAGCTCCCCATTCCCAGAGAGAGAGGTGTCTACCAGGAGGCCAGGGAAGAAGGCCTGCAGGGAGTCGATCCAGGTGTTCATGATCTGGCCGTTGAACATGTTCACATTGACGTAGAGAGGAGGGTCCCCTTCTCCTTCATTACATGACTCCCTCCTGCAGGTTCAACAGGGGAGAAGGTTCTCAGACGACATCATCATACACATTACCTTCACAGAGCGTAGATCAACACTAAACAACACGCCGCCAATATACCAACACACACACACAAAAAAATCAAGTCAATTCAAGCACAGGACTGACCCTCTTCTCAGGTGGTTCTGGATGCTCTCATAAGAAGCTTGGAACATCCGGTAGTCCTCTTTCTCTCCAAACAGGATGTAAGACTTGAGCAGGTACTCGTAGAACGAGTCCATCCCTGCTCCCAGGCCACTCTGCTTGCTAACCCACTGTCCCGTTTGGATGTTCACCACGTTCCCTGAGAGTTCAAAGAGAAGAGGTAACCATTTGACGTGCAACAAGAAGGGAAAGACACTGCTACGCATAAGCAAACATCTACATACAAACATAAGACTACACCAAAAAAAAACAGATCTCTACTCACCTAGCAAGCCCGTCTCATTGCTCCTCAGTTTCCACAAGGCTCGGACAGCCCGTCTGGCCACCCACTCGAACGTGGAGTCGCCAATCAGACGGCTGAGAATGCCAAACTCCACCAGCAGGGAGCCAGCCCCTGCTGTGCAAGTCTCATTTATGCTGTCTGGAGGGACACCACTCTTCAGGTTCACCTGAGGAAATGAAGTGACAGGGCGATCCAGTCACTGAGGAACATTACAGTCATTTCAGTTGTACTCGTAATATATTGTAAACAACAGGTAAATGTCAATGAGACATACTGTAGTGGATCTCTGTGGTTGTTTAATGGTCTAAGATCTCCCTCCACCCCTGTTTGGTATTTCCCCCCTGTCTACAAAACCAGGACTGTCAAATCGCTATGAACACAGGCAATATCAGGTAACCCACTATGCAGCTCTCCTCTCCTCTTACCCTGGGGTAGGGAATGCCTGTGCTGGTGTTCTCGAAGGCTGGCAGCAGGCGTACTGCCAGGTCGTGGGCCAGGTGCAGTAGCTCATTGTCATAGTCCACCAGGCCCACGTTGCCGAAGGGATGCTTGGGGTCAGTCAGGAGGATGTGAGCAGAGATCAAGCTACCCAGGATCCTGGAGGGACAGAGAATGAACGAATGAACATCAAGTGATGTTAGAAGGTAGTCCTTGTTTAGGCATTTAGATATGCTTCAGAGAAATGCATTGAACTCTGCTACCAACCACTAGATAAGAGCTACCATTGCCCTACTTTTAAACAATACTTAAACAATACCTCATCTACAATCACAACACTTGTATTGCTTCTTTCTTTTTTTTTTGTTGCCACTCGTGAAGACAACGAAATGTTCTTTGCGGTTCACTGAAACGTTAGCGGCAACTCCACCGTGGTTGTAAATCTGTTTGCGCCACCTTTACATCTGTAACTTGACCCGAAGCTAATCAAACACATTTCATTCACTATTTGAAAGGAATGACATGTGTAATACCTGATGTTAGCCTCAAACACCTGCACAGTGGAGTCCTTGTCGAAAGAGACGGTGTCTATCACCAACTTCACAGCTCTGTGAAACTCCGACACATTCCCCAGTACCTGGAATGAGAGACATTATCGGGATCATTAAAAAGACCCTTGACAGTAAACTGTTTTAGCAATACCATTCCCCTTAAAAGCCCACAAAAATAAATAAAACAGGAATACAGAATAAGGCTGCTTACCAGTAAGGTGTCAAGGGTGTCAATGAGTGTCAGGGAATAGTTTCCCAAAACATCATTGATGTTGATGTTTGACCTGAAAAAACAATGAAGCAATGAAAAAGATAACAGGCTTGACAATAACCGAGGGCATGTATATGTAGGCTATATTGCAAGCACCAAGTCATTCATAATGGAATAACATTCAACTTGATCACACGTTGAACAAGTTAAATGGATTGACCGTTTCAGCTTGAGAGAAATAAAGTTTTGTCCAGCTGTGCCTTTAGTTATCAGATTTTAAAGAATGTCAAGGTGAAAAGGCTAAACGTTGTGGTATATGGTCTCACATATGAATGCTGTTTTAGCCAATCAGCACCCAGTATCCAAACTACCTGGTATATAAAGTCAATAATAAACTGGGTGGTTCGAGCCCTGACTGGCTGACAGCCGTGGTATATCAGACCGTATACCACGCACATGACAAAAAAAATGTAGTTTTACTGCTCTAATTATGTTGGTAACCAGTTTATAATAGCAATAAGGTACCTCTCAGGTTTGTGGTATATGGCCAATATACCACAGCTAAGGGCTGTATCAGGCCCCCTGCTTTGCGTTGTGCATAAGAACATCCAAAAGCCATATTGCTTAAATAGAACCCTTGCCTGGTCTCCAGGCAAATAGAACCCCCAGCCTTACTGTAACTATATTTATTTAGATATTTACATAACTTTTTAACCAGATCTGTTAGTAAGTCCTGCATGACAGACCGATGCAAATTACACTAACCACAAGACACAGTTACCAGACATCAGTCAGAATGGAAATGTTGAACGGAGAGTGGACACACCTAGTAAAACAGGGTAGTCTACCAACCTAATACATCAATCAATCCAGCACGTCATCGTGCACACACATACCCGTAGCCTAATAATCAATTTCACGTGAGTGTGACCAGATTGGTTCTAGGCCTAGCTATCGGGCTATAGATGACTCACGGGTTGAGAACGTCAGGCCCTCTCCCTTGACAGTCAATGGGATTCAGCTCATCCTCAGGAAAGGCATATTTCATGTAGTTGTCATATCCAAAGTAGAACATGTCTTTGGCCATGCCTTTCATCTTTATCTTGAGTGTGTCCGGGAAGGAGCTATATCTCCTGTCATACTCGTCCCTGTCCCCCTCAAAGAGGCTAAGGTAAGACTTCTTAGGTGAGTCCTCTTTACTGGCACAAGAGGTCCTGCATTGTGCGTCTCCATGGCCGTGTATTCGTTGTGACCAGGAATTGGCCTTTGCGGATTCCCCATCGTCTTGCTTAAAAAGTTCTATTTTGTGCAAATTGAAATTGAAATTAAGGGGGAAGTTGAACCCCCAGCTAGGTCCCAGTCCAAACGCTAGCCATAGCAGACAACTGACAGTGAGTCTGAGCACGACGAGAGCAACCACTATTGACCTCCATTGCATATTTGCCCTGGATCGGTCTTAAAAACCATAGTTCAATTTGACAATCCTTTGATGAATAGATGGCTGAATTGTCTTCTGTGTATTGCTTAAAAGCCACCTAGGCAGCCTGGCTGACAAAGTCGACAGCGCACCACACTCTTCCTGTCAACAAAACCAGCCCCTCCCCGGTTCCCCGGTGTGATTGGAGCTCCAGTCATATCGTCATCGAGAAAGAGGGGGCCGGCGCGTTTCAGCAATTGGCTACCATGCATGCCCGTTTTGCTGTATGTCAAGCAATATAACTTTAGAGCCAATAGAAAATAGCCACAAGCATGAAAAAGTAGTGGGGGCAGAGACAGGCGGTGTCAGAAAATAACATTCGACCAGAAAAATCACATCAGCATACTTTGCATTATTTGCAGTCAGAACAAATGACATCAAATCGTTTTTTGTTTTTACTATCTGAGGCGGGGCGACAGTGTAGCCTAGCGTTGGACTAGTAACCGAAAGGTTGCAAGTTCATATTCCCCGAGCTGACAAGGTACAAATCTGTCGTTCTGCCCCTGAACAGGCAGTTAACCCACTGTTCCTAGGTCGTCATTGAAAATAAGAATTTGTTCTTAACTGACTTGCCTAGTTAAATAAAGGTAAAATAAAAATTTGTTTGTGCCTCTGTTTGAGTTACAATCATAGCCTACCAGTCATCTGAGATTATTGGTACAATTATTAGTCCAATGATGAGTGTAGACTAAATCAAACGTTTCCCTTAATTTTTATTACAAACTTACTCTAAGCACAGCTCAACTCTTCTTATCAACCCAGATTTAACATATTTACAAAATAATAAATTGACACCATTAATATCTATCATTTACAAAAGTGTACCACAGCAAATATTGCAATTTGAGTGCAAACACAACAGTACAATGTCTAAATTAAAAGCATGCCTTTTTATTTCTGCAATATATCCCAGTGGTGTTCATGTTTTATTGCAAAGGTAAGCACACCTTGCATGCTGCTTTACTTCAGGGATGAGAGGTATTACACAAGGCACTTTGAATTCTCTCTCTCTCTCTCATAGACTGCAGAGGACATCATCCCACTGAGGCAAATTCAAAACAAACCACACAACCAACACACTACAGCTTTACCTTCAGTACATTCAAACTTTTCATATATAATCATACGCTCATGTCAGTAAAAATCTTACCAGCTTGATATGTGTACACACATGGCTGCTGAGCTATTTACTTATTCCATTGCTCTCATTTCAAAAATATAAAAAATGTCCTCAAAATAAAAACATTTGGATTTGGCAATAGCCATAAAAGTTACAATCTGACAAACAGGAGGGGAACCTGGAAGTCCCAATGATGTATATAAACAGGTCTATGTACTTTCTTCTAGCATCATACAGGACTGTCTGGAGAACATGTATCATGATTAGAGGCCCCAGTGAGTGGCTGAACAACTACAATAGCATACCCTGCACTGGTGTTATAGAGTTGGGCTATTGGGCTTACAGACCTGGGAAACATCTGCCGTGCCGCCTGGAGGACGCAGAAGGCAGACTGAATCGCTCTGTTCAGGACACTGAAGTAGCCCCTCTTGGAGGAGGTGCAACGCCGATTCTGTGACTCATGGGCCTTGGAATATGATATAGACCAGGGGGTACCATCTTGTAGTAGTGCAAGGGGTTGTGGGGAGATAACAACAACAGGGGGAGGCACAAGCAGCACAGTGCAGCAACTGAGTTAGGAGGGACAACTATACATCAGCGTGAGCATGGTGTGGCATGAGGGTAATATGGCAGATGGAGCTGGGAGGGTGCAGTTCCGGTACATTCAGTTTCTCTGAGATTTTGAGTGTTGGATGAGCCACTGCAGTGTGATATCTGGAAGGCAGGAGAGGCATGGGGGGGGGGGGGTCAGCGTGAGAAACAGGAGACAGCAGGTGAATGGGTGAAACAACGGACACCTATATAGCCACTTTGGGTGCACAGTGTTGTAGTGCTCTCTCCTTCAGCCTTCCACTGGGACACAAACGAGACCTGTCACCCTCCTGTCACCATCTTACTCACCCATGTTGTCTTTCTCTTTGCAGGAAACAGAGTAGCAGCAAATCTCTCGGTCTTGAATAGCTGCCAAGTTCCTGTAGAAAGGAAGAGCGGTAAAGGAAACTGTTGAACTGGCCAGCAGAGGGAGCTGGTTCATTTTGAAAACCTGGATCATTTCTAATAGCAGTTCGGTACAAGTGACCGAGAAAATAGAATGCAGTGTTTCTCAATGGAAAACGAGGGCCATGGTTCAGTAAGAACAACGCTTCTATATATAAAAATAAATTAAAATGGCAAAAAAAGAAATGTATAAATCATAACTGCTCCTCCTCTAAAATAAAAACCATTAGCTCTTTGCTGATGTGAGATTAAGATAGACATGTTTAAAACCTCCAGCAAAGTAGCCCTTTATAAAAGCAAACTTCATGTTCAAGAATGGTAACTGTAATCTTCCAAGATAGTTAAGGTCATAAATATATACACTACTGTTCAAACGTTTGAGGTCACTTAGACATTTTTGTCCATTAAAATAACGTCAAATAGATGGCCAGCATCCCGGAGTCGCCTCTTCACTGTTGACGTTGAGACTGGTATTTTGCGAGTGCTATTTAATGAAGCTGCCAGTTGAGGACTTGTGAGGCGTCTGTTTCTCAAACTTGACACTCTAATGCACTACTAGTCCTTTTGCACAGTTGTGCACCGGGGCCTCCCACTCATCTTTCTATTCTGGTTAGAGCCCGATGTTCTGTGACGGGAGTAGTACACAGCGTTGTTCGAGATCTTCAGTTTCTTGGCAATTTCTCGGATGTAAGCGCCTTCATTTCTCAGAACAAGAATAGCCTGACAAGTTTCAGAAGAAAGTACTTTGTTTCTGGCCATTTTGAGCCTGTAATCGAACACACAAATGCTGATGCTCCAGATACTCAACTAGTCTAAAAGGCCAGTTTTATTGCTTCTTTAATCAGGACAACATTTTTCAGCTGTGCTAATATAATTGCAAAAGGGTTTTCTAATGATCAATTAGTCTTTTAAAATGATAAACTTGGATTAGCTAACACAACGTGCCATTGGAACACAGGAGTGATGGTTGTTGATTATGGGCCTCGGTACTCTGTATTCCATTTAAACAATCCAGCTACAATAGTAATTTACAACATTAACAATGTCTACACTGTATTTCTGATCAATGTGATGTTATTTTAAATGGACAAAAAAAAAGTGTTTTTCTTTCAAAAACAAGGACATTTCTAAGTGACCCCAAACTTTTGAACAGTTGGGTAGATTAAAAAAAATAGAAAATGTGACTGAGTCATTGTGTGCGATATGAACGTCTTTCTCCTGCTACCACATTAGGGTACCCATCTTGAAGTGAATAAGCGCATCCAAGGTCACAGCATGGAAGACAAATGAACAGCTCTTTTGTTTAAAAGTTAGGAGGCACAACGTATGCCTAAATCTAGTTGTTGCCATAATCTCTCGTGGAAAGAAACACTTTCCAGCCGTTTGAACCATTTACTTTATCGTTCATATTTGTTTTATTTCATCCTTTACCTTTGCTGTATTATACCTTTTTGACTTCATCAATATCACTTGGAATTGGTTTAGTGAACTGCACTGTTGGTTAAGGGAAGTATGCATTTCACGGTAAAGTCTACACTTGTTGTCTTCGGCGCATGTGACAAATAAAGTTTGATTTGAACACCCATAAACTCTTGCTTTGTTATGCCATTCATCAACTGGAATCTGTGTGACAAATCTGGATGTTCTTCCTGTGCGAGTAATGAATTACATTATGAATTGCAACAAGAACAAAACTCTCAAGACTCTCTCAATTGGGGAAAAGTGTTTGAACTAGTCCTTGTAAAAGCATCTAAAGTAGTGGCCTTTTGAAATGTTAGAACCTAGCCACTACAGGCCCTAACTCGCAATGGCAAGGCAAAATGAGAGGGACATTCCTGTCATTCTGTTAGAATTAGAGTTGTTAAACTACCTCCGCTCTGCTGTGGGTTTACTGGTAGGGAACGACTCATACCAGTGCTGTAGTCGAGTCCCAAGTCCCCTGTACTCAAGTCCGAGTCACTATGGCTGAAGTCCGGGTCACCAATGGTCAAGTCACGAGTCCATCAATTTATAATAGGTCTTATTATGCAATAGTTTCTAGTCGCCACAGAATGTCAGTATATCGCCACTCCCTCATGAAAACCCCCAACTAATTTACTATTGATCACTACCTCAGTTCTACACTCAATACCTGTGTTTCAATACTTATTTATTACATAAAGGAATGATAAGTCAGGCTTTCAGGTACTTTTTTTGTAATCGCTCACTGATTTTATTTTGTTGCAGTGCAAACTAAAAGTTAGACTTCATCGAACCTGGCTATGGAATACAGGGGGAAAAGCAGAAGGGTAGAGAGGAAGGGTAGAGCCTACTTTTCTATATTCAAGGGGAGAGAGAGAAAAATAGCTAGACTGTTGTTTTACTATTAAAACCTCAGGATGTAAGGTCTCCTTTTTAGAGGACCTGCATGGTTCTGGTACCAGTTCCGATCAACATTTTATCTTATAAATCGATCTGTGGATACCGTAGATCCAAATTGTTCCCACTGACACAGTAGTATTTCTTCGGAACATGAACACGACGTGAAATCTGAAACCCCTTGAAGCTGGGATGTCCCTCCTACCATTTCATTCACTCTTCCGACTGTCCATCAACTCCTTGCTGAACCCTATATCACAGCCACGGACAAAGCACATTCCTGCAATTGTTACATCATAAGCAGGAGAGAGTCGTTTCATCATGGTAGCACATTCGGAGATCGATTTATAGCCCTTAATCTAAAATCATTCAGATTTTAAACACAAAAAAAACACTGTCACAGAGGGACAGGATTACTATGAAATGAAAGGTGAGTTCAGGAAGCCAAGCTAGATCTCTGACGTTCTAAGCCATGCGAAGAGACGTTTTGATCAAGAGAAACCATTCGAAAATAAGATACTGTTCTCGAACTCTAAACACACATATGTACATATTGTACAGTTAAGGAAGTTAGTCGTTTTATAATTAAATTATGCTATATTTAGAAAGCATAGGTCTTATTCATAGTTTTGTTGAATAAGAAATTCACCATAAAATATTTCATATTTTTATAATTTGTACTTGAGCTTGTGTCCTCAAAAGTGAGATTTTAACCTTTCTTTTGAGTATGCAGCATTACTAGTTATTGTTTATGGCCTTCTCATGATAAACGTCATTTTGGGGATGACGTAGATGACATTTGATGACATTTAGATATATTTAACTGGTTAAACGCCATACGATTGTTTTCAATTTTCGTAAAGCAGTAGGCTGGTGGCTAGGAGGAAGCAAATGTTGTTTGCACAATATGTAGCCTTTGATCGGAGGCGGAGTGGAGCCTGCCTGCCCACAAACATTTTTTCCTTCCCCAGCAACTCACCAGCTGATGTAGGCTGTGTACGCCTGATTTGGCATGTCCTTTCCACTGCTAGAGGACAGAACCCTTGATGCTATGCACAACCCAGTGCTGCTAATATTCTGTGTAACATAGTAGCCCATCCAATCAAAGTGCAAATACCGAGAAGTCACGAGAAGGCATGTCTGAGTCATGGTAGAGTCCAAGGCATGAAAACAAAACAACAACAAAAAAATTGGGACTTGAGTATTACAACACTGCCTTATCTTTATACTCACAGTTTTTCAATGAGCTGCTTCTCATCTAGAGCACTGGGGAGATCTCTTTTGTTGCCAAGCACCAAAACCTAAAAAGCATAACAGTTTAGATCTTGTGTGGCAGAAATGTCTGCTGACTGATCATATAAAGAAACTCCCTCATTTACATGTGTTCGTAGCAGTTTCTGGAGTGTAGGCCTACTTACAGGAATTCCTTGCAACTGAGGCTTGTCTAACAAATTGTGTAGCTCATTTCTGGAAGCTTCCACCTTCTCATGGTCTGCTGCGTCCACCATATATCTAAAAGTTTTTTTAAATTATTATTTTTTAAACAGGTCACAAGTTTACAATTGCATCAAAAATCTAAAAGAACAAGTGTTGTGCATATTGAAAAGGAATGGAAGTGTACAAAACCTGCCCATCACAATGTTCGAACACCGACTTCTAGCCACTGAACTAACCCTAACAGAACAATCCATCTTCAGCATTTCTGTCCTCTTCCCGCATTTCAAGTTGTACCCATGCAGACTGACAGGAATGGCCAAACTCAGATACTCACACAATTGCGTTAACTCCCCGACAGTAGCGCTCCCACATGCTCCTGAACCTCGGCTGCCCTCCTATATCCCAGATCTGGGAAAACCAGAAGAACGAAAATTAGCCTAGGTATTTTCATTTCCTCATGCAGTTGGTATAGATTGTCACTGCGGAACATTACAGTAACCGACACACCGTAGTGACTGAAGACCTACCTTGATGGTAACGTTGCCTTTTGTGACCTTCCTCATGTTGAATCCGACTGTTGGGATCATGTCTTCACTAAATTGCCCAGACTGAAAAAGAAGAGAAGGCTGTCGATACATTTTTAGATGTACAAGCTGGGCTGACATAAACAAAACAGAAAATCTAGGTCAAATTGCATGTGATGTCATCTGGAATTGCCACTATACTTACTAAGAATGTCAGACAAACCTAGGCCTCATTGTAGTTTACTAGATTTTGCACATTTCCTGTTATTCCATTTGAGAAAATAGATAATCACGTGCAAAAGGTTCATGGTAGTTTCACAAGTTCCGTTAGGCCTAAAGGCATGTGAAGGTCACAGACTAGATCAGGGGAGGGGACTGAACTTGGGAAACACTGCTCTAGAACTACGAGGTCTGGCGCTTGCTGGTTCTATTCTACCTGATAATTAAATTGCACCCCCCCCCCCCCCCCCCCCCCCCCCCACAAAGGTGCGGACTCCCGGCCGCACACCTAAACCCATAGGGGGGACTTGGACCCCACTCCAACACAGTCTTAGTCCGCTTACTTAGCGTCGGTTGAGTGGCGACCTTCACCGCCGACCTTGGCCTAGTAACCTTAACTTAGCTGTGGAACCGACTTCGAAATCCAAAGTTGGCTGAGGGCTCTAGAGGAAATATGTTTGGCATGCAGACCCAATCTTCTATAATAATTCTAAGATCACTGAAAATTGTGTATTTTTAGCCAACCCTAAATCACAGGCTACACTCTTGACGATAGGGCAGGGAAATAATTTCAGTCATTCTGATGTCTGCCCTCTTCCCCGTCTGTGTAATCCAAACAGTATCTCAGCAAGAAATAGGCCAATGCTTTGTCTAGCGCATATACAGTATGCAACAGCACATGACTTAGTCACTTGACTAGGGATAAGAGGAAGTGGGTGCGAAAGGTCTAATTACGAGCCGAGCTGGAACCACCACCCACATCCTACTCCTTTTTACTCAAGTCAAACAGATTACAACCAACCACGTGGGCACTTCCCTATCAACGGCAAGTATCTCATTCACTACAGCACTGGTGGAAGAGTTAGGGTAAGTGTACCTATTAAGCCCATGTACCCATTAAACCCACTTCAATCTTTGGATTCAAAAGACAAAAATAAACACTTTCTGCTATTTAATGTTTTAACCAGTTCATTTAGTTGTATCCATACCAGATTTTCATTCTAAGCCAATCAGATGCTTTATTATTAAGGTTATTGACAGTTGTGTAAGTTCCTACTATTGGCCAATTTCAAAGCTGCAAAAAATATTTGTATGGGGCGACTCAGACATTTTTCAGATATTTGTAGCATCTTCTCAGATAAGTGATCTGGCTTAATGTAAAATTACGAGATTCCTGTGTTGACATAT
The DNA here is from genome assembly GCF_013265735.2 of Oncorhynchus mykiss. Taxonomy (NCBI): domain Eukaryota; kingdom Metazoa; phylum Chordata; class Actinopteri; order Salmoniformes; family Salmonidae; genus Oncorhynchus; species Oncorhynchus mykiss. The sequence continues at coordinate 42,781,707 of NC_048571.1, forward strand.
GCACATGACAGTACTTAATACCCATCTAGAATGCCATTTCTTGCCAACTGAAAGTGTTTTTCATGCTAACAGTACCACATGTCAGTCAATACAGTGGCAACATAACTGGTGAACCACAAAAATATAATAGATCAAGCATTCACAGCTAACATTTAATGCAATTTGTCTTATATTACTGTTAAATTAACCTTGCTTTGTTATAAATAGATGGGTTTTTTTTTTGTCAATTTTACATCACTATCAGATGGGCTTAAAGATAAAAAGTAGCACCCTCTATACAGAATGTAAATAAATGAATATTGTTCAATATTATCAACACTAACTTTGCATAATATTGTAGTATATAGTGTATATTTACACCCCAGACCATTGGTTTCCAAATATTGAGGAAACTTTTCAAAAAATATTTTTTTAACATAATTCATTGCAATCATCCAATTAAGCCCAGTATGCATTGAAACATGGAGATTGTGTGTTGATATCCTGAGCATTTCTTCAGATTTAAGTTGATTAAAATACTCAAACTACCATTATGCATATCATGCATCTAGCCATGGTTCCTTTACAAAAACTGAAAGCCTCTGTACTCTCTCCAAGATGTATGGAGTGGACAGGTAGTCATTGATACAGAGAGATAAGAATAAGATCAAGGTTGAAGGATATCATGGATAGAAGACCTGCAAGTAGTGGTGAAAAAAAAAAGAACAAATGAGGGACGAGAAAATGGACTACTTGTGCAGTTAGGGACAGGACATTGTCATATTGTTGTCCCTCATTCGTCTAGGTGTTTACATTTTTTTTGGTCCAACAGTAGAGAGGGAGATTTTAAAAACGTCTTCAGACAGGCTTAAGGAAGACAAGTTGAACTACACTGAACAAAAATAAACGCAACATGTAAAAGGTGTTGGTCACATGTTTCATGAGCTGAAATAAGATCCCAGACATTTTCCATATGCACAAAAAGCTTCAAATTTTACACACAAAATTGGTTTACATCCCTATTAGTGAGAATTTCTCAATTGCCAAGATAATCCATCCACCTGACAGGTGTGGCACATCAAGAAGCTAATTAAATAGCATGATCATTACACAGGTGCACCTTATGCTGGGGACAATAAAAGGCAACTCTAAAAGGTGTAGTTGTGTCACAGGACAATGCCACAGATGTCGCAAGTTGAGGGAGCGTACATTTGGCATGCTGACTGCAGGTATGACCCCCAGAGCTTTTGCCAGAGAATTAAAGGCTAATTTCTCTACCATAAACCACCTCCGTAATTTTAGAGTATTTGGCCAACAGGCCTCACAACCGCAGGCTAAATTTAACCACGCCAGCCCAGGACCTCCACCTCAGGCTTCATCACCTGTGGGATTGTCTGAGACCAGCCACCCGGACAGCTGATGAAACTGAGGAGTATTTCTGTCTCTAATAAAGCCCTTGTGGGGAAAAACTGGCTGGGCCTTGTTCCCCAGTGGGTGGGCCTATGCCCTCCAAGGCCCACCCATGGCTGCACCCCTGCCCAGTCATGTGAAATCAATAGATTAGGGCCTAATGAAATTATTTCAATTGACTGATTTCCTTATATGAACTATAAACTCAGAAAAACCATTTATTGTTGCATGTTTCATTTATATTTTGGTTCAGTATAATTAACAAGAATAGGAGTACAGCAAATGTAAATCAGCTTTCAGAAAAGTAATTAAAAGATGTTTGTGCATGGCGTCTTATCCCCAGAGGGCCAGCACGGGTGAAGGTTTTTGTTCCAACCAAGCAGTAACACACATGATTCAACAAATGAACACTCCATTGAAGTATATGATTAGTTTAAGGTATGTACTAGTTGGCAAGAACAAAATCCTAGCCCCAAATTATCTTTGCGGACACCCCATTATGAATACTTCTTACATGATGAATAGTAATAATCAATTGATTTTAATAACTTTAGGGGAGATAATTGTAATTTAAGCTTACATAAGAACTCGGTTTGTAATTTGACTTTTGGAGAAAAAAAAAAGGATTATTTAAGAAGTGGGCTTTTTTGGAACACTAATGGGCTTAAAGGATACATTCTGTACCGATTAAGTCCAGTCCAAACTTTCACATATTTTATCAATAATTTTTATCGCACCGAAAAAAATTAAGTCATATTAATCTTTCATTGCATCTCCACAGTTGAAGTCGGAAGTTTACACACACTTAGGTTGGAGTCATTAAAACTCATTTTTCAATCACTCCACAAATATCTTGTTAACAAACTATAATATTGGCAAGTTGGTTAGGACATCTACATTGTGCATGACAAGTAATTTTTCCAAAAATTGTTTAGAAAGATTATTTCACTTATCAGTCACTGTTTCACAATTCCAGTGGGTCAGAAGTTTACATACACTAAATTGACTGTGCCTTTAAACAGCTTGGGAAATTCGAGAAAATGATGTCATGGCTTTAGAAGCTTCTGGTAGGCTAATTGACATAATTTGAGTCAATTGGAGGTGTACCTGTGTGGGTGTATTTCAAGGCCTACATTCAATCTCAGTGCCTCTTTGCTTGACATCATGGGAAAATCAAAAGAAATCAGCCAAAAAAAATTGTAGATCTCCACAAGTCTGGTTCATCCTTGGAAGCAATTTCCAAATGCCTGAAGGTACCACATTCATCTGTACAAACAATAGTACGCAAGTATAAACACCATGGGACCACGGAGCCGTCATACCGCTCAGGAAGGAGACGCGTTCTGTCTCCTAAAGATGAACGTACTTGGTGCGAAAAGTGAAAATCAATCGAAGAACAACAGCGAAGGACCTTATGAAGATGCTGGAGGAAACAAGTACAAAAGTATCTAAACTCAGCAAAAAAAGAAACGTCCTTTCACTGTCAAATGCGTTTATTTTCAGCAAACTTAACAAGTGTAAATATTTGTAGGAAAATAACAAGATTCAACAACTGAAACTCAGTCAATCCAAAAATGGATTAATGTGTCCCTGAACAAAGGGGGGGGGTCAAAATCTAAAGTAACAGTCAGTATCTGGTTTGGCCACCAGCTGCATTAAGTACTGCAGTGCATCTCCTCCTCATGGACTGCAACCGATTTGCCAGTTCTTGCTGTGAGATGTTACCCCACTCTTCCACCAAAGCACATGCAAGTTCCCGGACATTTCTGGGGGGGAATGGCCCTAGCCCTCACCGTCCAATCCAACAGGTCCCAGACATAATCAATGGGATTGAGATCTGGGCTCTTTGCTGGTCATGGCAGAACACTGACATTCCTGTCTTGCAGGAAATCACGCACAGAACGAGCAGTACGGCTAATGACATTGTGATGCTGGAGGGTCATGGCAGGATGAGCCTGTAGGAAGGTACCACATGAGGGAGGAAGATGTCTTCCCTGTAACGCACAGCATTGAGATTGCCTGCAATGACAACAAGCTCAGTCCGATGATGCTGTGACACACCGCCCCTACCATGACGAACCCTCCGCCTCCAAATCGATCCCGCTCCAGAGTAGAGGCCTCAGTGTAACGGCAGTTCCTTCGACGATAAACGCGAATCTGACCATCACCCTTGGTGAAACAAAACTGCGAATCGTCAGTGAAGAACACTTTTTGCCAGTCCTGTCTGGTCCAGCAATGGTGGGTTTGTGCCCATAGGCAACGTTGTTGCCGGTGATGTCTGGTGAGGACCTGCCTTACAACAGGCCTACAAGCCCTCAGTCCAGCCTCTCTCAGCCTATTGCGGACAGTTGTGCGTTCCTGGTATAACTTGGGCAGTTGTTGTTGCCATCCTGTACCTGTCCCACAGGTGTGATGTTCAGATGTACCGATCCTGTGCAGGTGTTGTTACACGTGGTCTGCAACTGCGAGGACGATCAGCTGTCCATCCTGTCTACCTGTAGCGCTGTGTTAGGCGTCTCACAGTACGGACATTGCAATTTATTGCCCTGGCCACATCTGCAGTCCTCATGCCTCCTTGCAGCATGCCTAAGGCACATTCACAGATGAGCAGGGGCCCTGGGCATCTTTCATTTGTGTTTTTCAGAGTGAGTAGAAAGGCATCTTTAATGTCCTAAGTTTTCATAACTGTAACCTTAATTGCCTAACGTCTGTAGTGTCTTAACGACTGTTCCACAGGTTCATTAATTGTTTATGGTTCATTGAACAAGCATGGGAAACAGTATTTAAACCCTTTACAATGAAGATCTGTGAAGTTATTTGGATTTTTACACATTTTCTTTGAAAGACAGGGTCCTGAAAAAAAGGGACGTTATTTTTTTTGCTGAGTTTATATCCACAGTAAAACAAGTCCTATATTGACATAACCTGAAAGGCCGCTCAGAAAAGAAGACACTGCTCAAAAACCGCCATAAAAAAAGCCAGACTACGGTTTGCAACTGCACATAGGGAAAAATATCATACTTTTTGGAGAAATGTCTTCTGGTCTGATGAAACAAAAATAGAACTGATTGGCCATAATGAGCATTGTTATGTTTGGAGGCTTGCAAGCCAAAGAACCCCATCCCAACTGTGAAGCACGGGGGTTGCAGCATCATGTTGTGGGGGTGCTTTGCTGCAGGAGGGACTGGTGCACTTCACAAAATATATGGCATCATGAGGATGGAAAATTACGTGGATATATTGAAGCAACATCTCAAGACATCAGTCAGGAAGATAGAGCTTGGTCGCAAATGGGTCTTCCAAATGGACAATGACCCCAAGCTTACTTCCAAAGTTGTGGCAAAATGGCTTAAGGACAACAAAGTCAAGGTATTGGAGTGGCCATCACAAAGCCCTGACCTCAATCCAATCAAAAATGTGTGGGCAGAACTGAAAAAGTGTGTGTTAGCAAGGAGGCCTACAAACCTGACTCAGTTACACCAGCTCTGTCAGGAGGAATGGGCCAAAATTCACCCAACTTATTGTGGGGAACTTGTGGAAGGCTACCTGAAACGTTTGACCCAAGTTAAACAACTTAAAGGCAACGCTACCAAATACTAATTGAGTGTATGTAAACTTCTGACCCACTGGGAACGTGATGAAAGAAATAAAAGCTTAAATAAAATCACTAGACATTTCACATTCTTAAAATAAAGTGGCAATCCTAACTGACCTGAGACAGATAATTTTTACTAGGATTAAATGTCAGGAATTGTGAGACTGAGTTTAAAATCTATTTGGCTAAGGTGTATGTAAACTTCCGACTTCAACTCTATGTTAGAAATGTCTAAACATAGATTTTGGTGGGCTTAATATGTATACCTACCCTACTCGTTCTACATCCTATAAGACATACCTGGAATTATAGGCTACCTGGAAGCTTTAAGTATCAAATCCTGATCCATTTCTGATATATTTGTTAGCAATGACAGTAGAAAAAGAGATTGTGTTGGTGTTGAGGCAAGCATGCTGCTGAAGGGAGTCAGAGCATGGCATAGGTCATCAAGTTCATTCTGTTCTGTTGGAACTGTTCTATTGGACCTACAACTGCCTTTCACAATCTTTTGATCAGCTAGCGTCTTTCGGTCTTTGATCTTGCACATCCAAACTGCTGCTATGCCAATAAGAAAGGATTACAATTTCCAAAGAATCTGGACAAAGGATCACCATTTTCTGCTTTTGAGAAATCATAGTTGCAACACTAGTGACTGCGTAAGAGGCCCTGTCCTGCTTGTTTTACCAACAACTGGTGAAAAGACGGCTTTGAGTCAAAGGGAGCAAAGACAACGACACTGTGGCAGTAGGGGGACCCCGCCAACTCTGGACCATATCCTTGCTTCCTGAACTCAGTTATACCTGTCCATATCAGGAGTCATGACTAATTATGTATATTTGACTGCAGAAAGTATTCATACCCCTTATTCCATATTTGTTGTTACAGCATGAATTCAAAATGGATTAAATAGAAATCAGAAATCTCATTTACACAGCACCCTTAGCTGCGATTACAGCTTTGAGTCATTTTAGGTGTGTATCAGCTTTGCTCATCTGGATTTGGAGATTTTCTCCCATTCTTCCTTGTAGATTTTCTCAAGCTCTGTTTAAATTAGATGGGGAGCAGTGGTGAACAGCAATCCCCAAGTCTTTCCACAGATTTACAATGGGATTCAAGTCTGGGCTTTGGCTGTGCCACTCAAGGCCTTTCACATAGGGTTAGGCTTTATACAGTTTTTTACTATATAACGGTATTGATGCGTGGACCGGTTACTTTCGCTTCCATAACGGTATTTGAAGGTTTGGTTTGTTAAATGTGATACGCAACTCAGGCAGGTGTAATGTCAGTTTTTAGAGTTTACTCTGTATGCTACTTGAGTCTTCTTTCTACCTCAGCCTGCTGAAGGCCGTTTCACACACCAAGCCCTGCACCGTCACTCAAGGAGAGAGCAGTTGCTCGACCATGGAGTCATGAACACTTTCTTGCCATTCACGCTGCAGTCTCCATGGTCAACATGTTGGTGAAAACTATGCTGGCTTTCCACAAGCATTCTACAATTACACAATTACCTTGTGTATCTTACTGTCTGCAAACTACTGTCTGCAAGTTTGTCTTTTCTTAGCAAGTTGTGACTAAATTAAATCTTGTTAGCTGATAATGCTAATCGCTAGTTAGTACATTTAGCAAGCTAGTTAGACAGCTAAGAGTCAGAGCACAAGTAGATAGCTAATACAGCCTGGTACCCCTAGATAAGCATATTATTTGTGTAACGTTATCTGAGAGAGGAATAGGTATAACATGAATGTTGGTTAGCTATATAAGGTAAGAAAAACATGGAATGTAACACTAGTGTCACCTGGAAACAATGACCAACACTATATATTATATATATAAAACTCAATATTTCCTTCCTGGTTTATTCATTATCATGTCAAACAACAATGATTTCAAGGTGACGCCCACTATATTACAACTATAGAACTAAAATTATTATTATTATATTCCCATGATTCCAACAGTTTTGCCCATATCATGCAGCCCTGCGTGGCACAAGTGTGGAAATACCTAAGTGCAGGAAATGCAGAAATGTACAAAAATGTCGATTTACATTTCTCGTTGTTTAAAGTTGGATTAAAACAGTATATAAATCAGAAGGGAGAAAGCCCAATTGAAATCGTGTATAATGTGTTGTCACCCTAGGTTCATGAACTACTCAAAGCATATTTAAAACTTGTAATAATCAAAAACGTAAAATACCTTAATTCTTTTAAAACATTATATTTTGGCCATAACGTCCAGCCCTACTTTCACATTCTTGTTCTGAAGCCATTCCAGCATTGCTTTGGCTGTATGCTTAGGATCATTGTCCTGTTGGAATGTAAATCTTCGCCCCCAGTTGAAGGTCGTTTGCAGTCGGAAGCAGGTTCTCATCAAGAGTTTTCCTGTATTTGGCTCCATTCATGGTTCCCTCTATCCTTACCAGTCTCCCAGTCCCTGCTACTGAAAAGCATCCCCATAGCATGATGCTGCCACCACCATGCTTCACAGTGAAGATGGTGTTAGAAAGGTGATGAGCTGTGCTTGTTTTTTTCTCCAGACATGGCACTTCGCATTATCTCATCAGACCACAGAATATTTTGCCTTATGCTCAGAATATTTGTGTTTTTTTTTTTCAAATTCCAGGCGTTCTCAGCAGTTGCTTCCATCTGGCTACTCTCCCATAAAGCCCAGATTGGTGAAGTGCTGTAGAAACTATTGTCCTTCTGGTAAGTTCTCCCATCTCAGCCAAGGAACTCTGTAGTCATTGGGTTCTTGGTCACCTCCCTGACCAAGATCCTTCTTGCCCGGTTGCTCAGTTTGTTGGGACGGCCAGCTCTAGACAGTTCCATATTTTTTCAATGTCCCAATGATGGAGACCACTGTGATCTCAGACACTTAACAGTCTAGAAAAAAATTACACTTCTCCAGATATGGCTCATCACAATTTTTCCATGGACCTCATGGTCTAGTTTCTGATCTGACACTGTCAACGTTGGGACCTTATATAGACAGGTGTGCATGTCTAACCAATTGAATGGGCCACAGATGGTCTCCAATCAAGTTGTAGTGACATCAAGGATGATCAAAGGAAATTGGATACACCTGAGCTCAATTTGGAGTGTCATAGCAAAGGGCTGTAAATATTTCTGTAAATGAGATTTCTGTAACTCATTTTCAATACATTTGCAAAAAAAGTATGTTTTCACTGTCATTATGTGTAGCAGGGTTTCCTTTATTAAAATGTGGTTCCAGACATTTTAATTTACTGGACATTTGAGAAATTGACCATGCCCATATGCATTGGGTGTGTAACCTGATGAGCGTGTCCACCCGCGGTGCTCAGAATGAGAAAAAAAAACACATTTGGATGATGGTAAGTCGAGAATGCAATGACTTGTGTCCTTAACATGCACTTTGAAGATGTTACTGTCCACATTTACTTTTCCTCAGCCAATAAGACAATTAACGAACAGCGAAATCACTAGAGTATGCATAGACGGAGCATGAGTTTCAAATTTGGGGAAGCAAATGTTAACCATAAAAATGCACCTTTATAATAAAGCATTTCATCCATCATCGCATTTGCAGAAGTATGTAAGATAGCCCACTACTCATAATTTAGGCTAATAATATAAACCTCAAATCACTGTTGGCAAAAAATGTTCATTGCATGGCTGAGCGTGTATAGTGTAGGAAATTGCCCCAAAACAAACTTTTAAGTGGCACTGACCCAACATCAGGGCATACAATTTCCTTTTTGGTCCACCAGCCCCTGTGGCAGGAAGATTAAAACAACTACCAATCAATCACTCAGATTTTTTAGTAGCCAAAATATTTTAGTTGAGCTACAATTACATCAACACACAAAAAAACTGATCAGCATGATTTGTAATGTTTCTGCCTGTGAGACTGAGTATGACTAGTGGAAGTGTTGTCTTCTCTTCCATATCAGTTGAAACTCAAACATAGAAAACAACCTTGTGTAGATCTCAGGAAGAGAAGATACTGCTTTTGCAGCTAACAGCTAATGGTGATCCTAATAAAACAAACAAAAAACTAGCTTGTGAACAAAATGTATATTTCCAAGAAACACAAGGACAAAGTCTCACTTCAGTAAGCTTTCGTGTCAAGGAAATTAGACCAACTTTTATACCTGTGCGCTTCTAAAAATTAATCTTTCACTTAGCTCTTCAGACGCACAGCACCCAGCCAGGCAGTGTTGCAGCACGTGCTGGAATAGGCTATATAGGACTCATAGTTCTTTGACTTTGTGTGATTAATTTACAAGCTATGAAACAAAGCGGAATAAATACTTTGAAAACATCTACCGCAGCATTTATTTTACTATAACATGTGGTCATACTTGACTATTTTTATTGACAAATGCAAGTGAAATGCTCGCAATTGGCAGGTGTTCAATTTATCAATCATATTTTCTACTTTTTTTTGTGGCAAAAAACAACTAATGGGAACTCTGGTGTGTAGATGGGTGAGAGAAAAAAATCTATTTAATATATTTTGTATGCAGGCTGTAACATAATGTGAAATAAGTCAAGGGGTATTTATACTTTCTGAAGGCACTGTAGAAAACCCCGGATTGTTGATGCTACGTATTGGCCAATTCAAGGCGTTGAAGCCACCGGTCCTCATATTGGCAATTCCTCCTCATAGGAATGAATGGAATTCTACAGTAATTCAATAAAATGTTTCAAGGACAAAATTAGAGTATTTTAGTATTTGTTTGTTGTAGTGGGGACAGTAAGATTAGTATTTAAAAAATAATTTTAAAAGGTAGATATGACATACAGTACCAGTCAAATGTTGGGACAGATACTCATTCAAATTTTCCACATTGACTGACATTCAAGTCTTAAAGTAATCATGGACTGTCGTTTCTCTTTGCTTATTTGAGCTGTTCTTGTCATAATATGGATTCGGTCTTTTACCAAATAGGGCTATCTTCTGTATACCACCTCCACCTTGTTAATTTGTGGAATTTCTTTCCTTCTTAACTTCTAACAAGGCACACCTGTTCATTTAAATGCATTCCAGGTGACTACCTCATGAAGCTAGTTGAGAGAATGCCAGGAGTGGGCACAGCTGTGGCTACTTTGAAGAATCTCAAATATAAAATATATTTTGATTTGTTTAACATGTTTTTGGTTACTACATGATTCCATATGTGTTATTTCATAGTTTGATGTCTTCACTGTTTTTCTACAATGTAGAAAATTGTAAAAAATTAAGAAAAACCCTGGAATGAGTAGGTGTGTCCTAACTTATGACTGGTACTATAGATGCAGAAAGTAAACATCATTGAGAGTGTTGAAGGGCCAAACTTCTCTGCTGTTTAGGTCGGATACAGCCTCAGAGGCCGTGTGACAGCCTCAGAGGCCGTGTGACAGCCTCAGAGGCCGTGTGACGTCTGGTCTGCACAATGTTCAATGTAGCCGTGTACATCAATGGGAAATCCACCTCTGTACAATGATGCCACCACAATAAATATCATCATCTGAAATCTACTGTAGTTCAAAACAACTGGGAACTCGGAAAAAATCATTTTGAACTGTCATCCAACTCGGAATTCCAACTTGGTAACTCGGGCCACTTTCTAGAGCTCCGACTTTCCGACCGGAACATTACTGACGTCATGGTTTGACCACCTATTTTCCGAGGTCCCAGTTGTTTTGAACGCGGCATAACACTTGACAGTCTGTGATGACCAACAATTGGGCCTACTCTCTGGGAAGATAAGGGCTAGGCAGCTAACTAGCTAGCCAAGTTGTAAACATGAAAAGTTGACAGCTAACGTGGCTAGCTAGTTAATCCAGATGTTTTAGAAAGAAACCTAGTCTAGGGAGAAAAACATGATCTGTAGCCAAATTCCAATAAAGTGGTTAGCTAGCTAACGTAGTCCTCTGCTTCTAATCGCCATCAAACAAATATCAACATACATATAACGTTAGCTAACTAGCTAGTTACCGGCTATAGCTAGCTAACCTTACAAACTAGTACAGTAAGTTTAAGGTATACTAATTAGCTATGCTTAATTGTACGTTAACGGTGGCTAGCTGGATAACTTTACGATACTAGCTAAGTTGATATTGCATATCGCTAGCTAGTGTTAACATTAGCCAGCACAGCAGCACAATAAAAACTTACAGCTATCACATTAACAAATGTCGTTTTCCCCGAGTATTGAAGTCCAACCAGGGTTAACTCCATCTCCTCTTTCCAAAAGAGGGACTTAAACCAGTCCAAAAGCCGGTTTATAAGTGTCAGCATCTTGAATTTGATATTCCCACTGAACTTCGGCAGAAAGCTGGCAGTGGGAGGATTCGATTATGCTAAGCGGTGGGGCACCGGGCGTAAGCGGGGAGGGAAGAGTGCCCTTCTCATTTTGTCAACAAGGCAGCATGGTGCGCTGTACAGAAACATATAGCTCTTTTCCAGAAAGTAAATGTTAGAATCTTCTAGGCAGATATAGCGTTTTTATCAAAAGCAATCACTTTTCGTGGGAAAACACAGAATTCTATGAATTACTTATTATATGGTATATTGGCGATCACACAATGTAATGGAAACATGATTCTCCCAAAACATTTTTTTAAAATAAATAAATCAAACAACTTTTCTGTTAAAAAAAACAAATACATAAAACAGATATAATCGCTACACAGGCTCAAGGGGAACCTGAGAGGGCAGGTCTTCCGGCGCCAGCACGTCTCCTTGCAAGTCGTTCGATGTAAAATTCCCAGCCACAATATTGTCTAGTTTCTTTGACTTATTTGAGACTTGTGCTGTACAGTTTATAACTGTGAAAATGAATGCAACAAAATCCACCCTTTTAACACACAAGGTATCTTTTGTCTGGCAGCAAACATTTACTACAGACTGTGGTGTTTCCAGTACCATCTCTTCACTAGCTTCACTTGTTTTCTCATTTCTATTAATCACCTCCACATAGGAGATTCAATTGACCACTCTAACTTTTGCCACCTCAATTTCCTTCACATGGCACCCCAGGAGCTCCGGATAATGATACCCACCAGATCCCCACTGTTCGTCTGCACACATTTGAAACATGGCCAAATCCTTTACAAATCTTACTCTGCTTTGGTTTTGGGACGAAAGCTTTTACGGCGTGTCTTACATAACCAAGCTTCAAATGCAGGTATTCACAGGTATTCAACCTGAACATCCATCGTCACCCCTGAGATGACTCCTTTGACGGATGCTCTACTCCGAAGTTCAAAACACAAAACTTTTATTGTCCTAATTCTTTTGAGGCCCACTGTAATCTTCCTCTGCTCTTCAGAAATACAACAAAACAAAATAAGACCACTCCTGGATCACTCTGACAGACTCTACCTTTCCAAGGGCATACTTCCCCATTTTCTACACCTCAAACGGGTTTCCCACATATGCATCCTTACTCAACAAACGCATCCCAACAAAACGCGTTTCATTGTAATTTACACAATTATTTTCCACTTCAATTTTAGACAATTTCCTTTTTGTTCCAGTTTTCAATATTACTGTTGTCCATTCAGAACATTAATCTTCACCAAATGTACTTGATGCACTGCTTAATTCGAACTCAGCATCCACTTCCCTACTAATTACTACACGTTCTAAATTGTTGTGAGCTTGGGAGGCAGCCTGGGTGCACAGGGACCCAGCGAGATTAATCAAACCCCCTCAGTGTTGGGGCCAACGATGGGAATGAATTGACCACTTAGAGGCTTTGAAGCCACCGGTCGGCCATATTTGCAATGCCTACTAGGAGCAGTCCTCCGTAGGAATGAATGGAATTCTATAGTATTCAATTAAATGTTTCAAAGACAACAAAAAAATACATGTATTTAAGTATTTTGTTATAGTTGGGACAGTAGCATTAGTAATTAGTATTTACTTTTTTTCTGTGTATGTTTAGCTCACATAATATCATTTAAAAGTATGCATTAAGGTGTCTAATAGAATACATGTGGCAAAAACGAATGAGGACATCAATAAATGCATTTCTACAGCTTTCAAAATATATTTTTTTCACTGGTGAAGGAGTGCCAAAATGAAGGCACAGTTATTTTAACACAGCACACCCTATAAGTCATCTAGTGTATAGATAAATCATTGGTTGTGGTGTGCACCACTGGTTTGCACAAGTGTGCACTGTCATATGACTTGCAACTGCTAACAACCAATTAGCTTTGTATTCGTGTGTTGCATTTCGCAGGTCAGAGTGCGGATTAGACAATTTGGTCTCTAAAAAGAATTTATGCAAAAGGGTAATGAGAATCTTTAAATACACCAATATATAAACCTTTGCCTATACACTATCCCAAAAAACCCACCACCCCATCCCACACTAAACAATCGTACACCAGGATTTCGACCTGGGAGGATGGAACCCCTTCTCTCTAAACTTCCTGTAGATCTTCTGCACTAAAATCTCTCACACCCAAATATTTAACTCCTGCTGCAACTACCACATCTAATCACATTCTGTGATATCCACTCAATCAGTGCATTGCAGTTGATCACTATGGCTATACAGTGCCTTGCGAAAGTATTCGGCCCCTTTGAACTTTGCGACCTTTTGACACATTTCAGGCTTCAAACATAAAGATATAAAACTGTATTTTTTGTGAAGAATCAACAACAAGTGGGACACAATCATGAAGTGGAACGACATTTATTGGACATTTCAAACTTTTTTAACAAATCAAAAACTGAAAAATTGGGCGTGCAAAATTATTCAGCCCCTTTACTTTCAGTGCAGCAAACTCTCTCCAGAAGTTCAGTGAGGATCTCTGAATGATCCAATGTTGACCTAAATGACTAATGATGATAAATACAATCCACCTGTGTGTAATCAAGTCTCCGTATAAATGCACCTGCACTGTGATAGTCTCAGAGGTCCGTTAAAAGCGCTGAGAGCATCATGAAGAACAAGGAACACACCAGGCAGGTCCGAGATACTGTTGTGAAGAAGTTTAAAGCCGGATTTGGATACAAAAAGATTTCCCAGGCTTTAAACATCCCAAGGAGTACTGTGCAAGCGATAATATTGAAATGGAAGGAGTATCAGACCACTGCAAATCTACCAAGACCTGGCCGTCCCTCTAAACTTTCAGCTCATACAAGGAGAAGACTGATCAGAGATGCAGCCAAGAGGCCCATGATCACTCTGGATGAACTGCAGAGATCTACAGCTGAGGTGGGAGACTCTGTCCATAGGACAACAATCAGTCGTATATTGCACAAATCTGGCCTTTATGGAAGAGTGGCAAGAAGAAAGCCATTTCTGAAAGATATCCATAAAAAGTGTCGTTTAAAGTTTGCCACAAGCCACCTGGGAGATACACCAAACATGTGGAAGAAGGTGCTCTGGTCAGATGAAACCAAAATTGAACTTTTTGGCAACAATGCAAAACGTTATGTTTGGCGTAAAAGCAACACAGCTGAACACACCATCCCCACTGTCAAACATGGTGGTGGCAGCATCATGGTTTGGGCCTGCTTTTCTTCAGCAGGGACAGGGAAGATGGTTAAAATTGATGGGAAGATGGATGGAGCCAAATACAGGACCATTCTGGAAGAAAACCTGATGGAGTCTGCAAAAGACCTGAGACTGGGACGGAGATTTGTCTTCCAACAAGACAATGATCCAAAACATAAAGCAAAATCTACAATGGAATGGTTCAAAAATAAACATATCCAGGTGTTAGAATGGCCAAGTCAAAGTCCAGAACTGAATCCAATCGAGAATCTGTGGAAAGAACTGAAAACTGCTGTTCACAAATGCTCTCCATCCAACCAAGGAGGAATGGGAAAAAAATTCAGTCTCTCGATGTGCAAAACTGATAGAGACATACCCCAAGCGACTTACAGCTGTAATCGCAGCAAAAGGTGGTGCTACAAAGTATTAACTTAAGGAGGCTGAATAATTTTGCACGCCCAATTTTTCAGTTTTTGATTTGTTAAAAAAGTTTGAAATATCCAATAAAAGTCGTTCCACTTCATGATTGTGTCCCACTTGTTGTTGATTCTTCACAAAAAATACAGTTTTATATCTTTATGTTTGAAGCCTGAAATGTGGCAAAAGGTCGCAAAGTTCAAGGGGGCCAAATACTTTCGCAAGGCACTGTATCTCCCTGACATTTTTGGACTCACCTTGTTGAGATATGTATACTGTAGCTAAGAAAGTAATACTACGTGTATGTTAGGTAGTAAGCTGTTAGTAGCCCATGTGCCTCACGCTAATCATTTGGTCCCTTTTCCCCTCTTAATTTTACATACTGTTCTGACTTGGTGGTGCCCATGTAGCCTATAGCCTGTTTTAGAGAAAAGTAATCATTGAATACTGTAAGCGCTTTCGTTGTCTGCTTATATGCCCCCGTTATTTATTCTACGATTCTGACGTGGTGTACAGGGAGAATACTGTAAGAATGGCCCATGTTCTGAATTCTGTCGCTGTACATTTCAAAAGTCGTGAACAAATGGTTCTATTGACAACGTCCATCGTAGCTCGCTCATTAATGTCTTAAACGAAATTACGGATTGCCTCTTAATGGCTTGTTTTTCTCTTATGCCATAGTTTGTAAATCTCAATTGTCAGTAGAAACCACATTTGTTTAAACAAGTCAGCCATATCAACTATGATTTTTAAAAAGGCAGTAAATGAGGCTGAATGAAATGTTTCGCTGCCAGACAAGGCTCCGCTGATAGCCCGGTGTAGCAGTGGTTAGGTGTTGGGACTCTGCTGTTTTGGACAGCTTTCTGTAGGCCATAAGAGTTTGTGGGTGCCGTTTGTCACTGTTATAGTGCAATTAATGTATTGTTTAGTATTGTGTAGTGGCTTTGCTGGCATGCATATATTATTTTTGGGGGATTTGTTTGCCCCACCAAGATTTCCATGCTAAAATCACAGCTGAAAAGGGTAAACTGAAAAGCAGACTGGCTGACATACACATGACTAGGGGTGTGGGGGTCATTACATTTTGTCACCCAGTGATTGTTAAGCAAATAACTGCCAAAAATGTTTGCACGTTTATTAAAAATTAAAAACGGAAATAACTTATTTACATAAGTATTCAGACCCTTTGCTATGAGACTCGAAATTGAGCTCAGGTGCATCCTCTTTCCATTGATCATCCTTGAGATGTTTATACAACTTGATTGTAGTCCACCTGTGGTAAATTCAATTGATTGGCCATGATTTGGAAATGCACACACCTGTCTATATAACGTCCCACAGTTGACAGTACATGTCAGAGCAAAAACCAAACCATGTGGTCGAATTAATTGTATGTAGAGCTCCGAGACAAGATTATGTCGAGGCACAGATCTGGGGAAGGATACCAAAACATTTCTGCAGCATTGATGGTCTCCAAGAACACAGTGGCCTCCGTCATTCTTATATGGAAGAAGTTTGGAACCACCAAGTGTCACGTTCTGACCATCGTTCGTGTGTGTTTTCCTTGTTTTAGTGTTGGTCAGGACGTGAGCTGGGTGGGCATTCTATGTTGGATGCCTTGTTTGTCTATTTCTATGTCTGGCCTGATATGGTTCTCAATCAGAGGCAGGTGTTAGTCATTGTCTCTGATTGGGAACCATATTTAGGTAGCCTGGGTTTCACTGTGTGTTTGTGGGTGATTGTCCTTTTTCCTGTCTGTGTTAGTTTGCACCAGTTTAGGCTGTTTCGGTTTTCTCATTACGTTCTTTTTTTTGTAGTTTATTCATGTATAGTTTTTTCTTTATTAAAGAAACATGAATCATCACAACGCTGCGTTTTGGTCCGACTTTACTTCACCCAAAGAAAGCCGTTACAGAATCACCCACCACAACAGGACCAAGCGGCGTTGTGAAAGGCAGCAGGAGCAGCGTAAAGAGGAATGGACATGGGAGGACGTTTTGGACGGCAAGGGTTGTTTACACTTGGGAGGAGATACTGGCTGGAAGAGATCGCCTCCCATGGGAACAGGTGGAGGCATTTAGTAGAGCAGAGGCAGCCGGAGAGAGGCGCCGGCGATACGAGGGAACACGGTTGGCAAGGAAGCCCGGGAGTCAGCCCCAAAAATGTATTGGGGGGGGGGCTCACAGGGAGTATGGCTACGCCAGGTAGGAGACCTGCGCGAACTCCCTGTGCTTACCGGGGGGGCTAGAGAGACCGGGCAGGCACCGTGTTATGCTGTGGTGCACAGGGTGTCTCCAGTGCGGGTGCATAGCCCGGTGCGGTACATTCCAGCTCTGCGTATCGGCAGGGCTAGAGTGAGCATCGAGCCAAGTGCCATGAAGCCGGCTCTACGCATCTGGTCCCCAGTGCGTCTCCTTGGGCCGGCTTACATCAAATCAAATCAAATCAAATTTTATTTGTCACATACACATGGTTAGCAGATGTTAATGCGAGTGTAGCGAAATGCTTGTGCTTCTAGTTCCGACAATGCAGTAATAACCAACAAGTAATCTAACTAACAATTCCAAAACTACTGTCTTGTACACAGTGTGAGGGGATAAAGAATATGTACATAAGGATATATGAATGAGTGATGGTACAGAGCAGCATAGGCAGATACAGTAGATTGTATCGAGTACAGTATATACATATGAGATGAGTATGTAAACAAAGTGGCATAGTTAAAGTGGCTAGTGATACATGTATTACATAAGGATACAGTCGATGATATAGAGTACAGTATATACGTATGCCTATGAGATGAATAATGTAGGGTAAGTAACATTATATAAGGTTGCATTGTTTAAAGTGGCTAGTGATATATTTACATCATTTCCCATCAATTCCCATTATTAAAGTGGCTGGAGTTGAGTCAGTGTCAGTGTGTTGGCAGCAGCCACTCAATGTTAGTGGTGGCTGTTTAACAGTCTGATAGCCTTGAGATAGAAGCTGTTTTTCAGTCTCTCGGTCCCAGCTTTGATGCACCTGTACTGACCTCGCCTTCTGGATGATAGCGGGGTGAACAGGCAGTGGCTCGGGTGGTTGATGTCCTTGATGATCTTTATGGCCTTCCTGTGACATCGGGTGGTGTAGGTGTCCTGGAGGGCAGGTAGTTTGCCCCCGGTGATGCGTTGTGCAGACCTCACTACCCTCTGGAGAGCCTTACGGTTGAGGGCGGAGCAGTTGCCGTACCAGGCGGTGATACAGCCCGCCAGGATGCTCTCGATTGTGCATCTGTAGAAGTTTGTGAGTGCTTTTGGTGACAAGCCAAATTTCTTCAGCCTCCTGAGGTTGAAGAGGCGCTGCTGCGCCTTCTTCACAATGCTGTCTGTGTGAGTGGACCAATTCAGTTTGTCTGTGATGTGTATGCCGAGGAACTTAAAACTTGCTACCCTCTCCACTACTGTTCCATCGATGTGGATAGGGGGGTGTTCCCTCTGCTGTTTCCTGAAGTCCACAATCATCTCCTTAGTTTTGTTGACGTTGAGTGTGAGGTTATTTTCCTGACACCACACTCCGAGGGCCCTCACCTCCTCCCTGTAGGCCGTCTCGTCGTTGTTGGTAATCAAGCCTACCACTGTTGTGTCGTCCGCAAACTTGATGATTGAGTTGGAGGCGTGCGTGGCCACGCAGTCGTGGGTGAACAGGGAGTACAGGAGAGGGCTCAGAACGCACCCTTGTGGGGCCCCAGTGTTGAGGATCAGCGGGGAGGAGATGTTGTTGCCTACCCTCACCACCTGGGGGCGGCCCGTCAGGAAGTCCAGTACCCAGTTGCACAGGGCGGGGTCGAGACCCAGGGTCTCGAGCTTGATGACGAGCTTGGAGGGTACTATGGTGTTGAATGCCGAGCTGTAGTCAATGAACAGCATTCTCACATAGGTATTCCTCTTGTCCAGATGGGTTAGGGCAGTGTGCAGTGTGGTTGAGATTGCATCGTCTGTGGACCTATTTGGGCGGTAAGCAAATTGGAGTGGGTCTAGGGTGTCAGGTAGGGTGGAGGTGATATGGTCCTTGACTAGTCTCTCAAAGCACTTCATGATGACGGAAGTGAGTGCTACGGGGCGGTAGTCGTTTAGCTCAGTTACCTTAGCTTTCTTGGGAACAGGAACAATGGTGGCCCTCTTGAAGCATGTGGGAACAGCAGACTGGTATAGGGATTGATTGAATATGTCCGTAAACACACCGGCCAGCTGGTCTGCGCATGCTCTGAGGGCGCGGCTGGGGATGCCGTCTGGGCCTGCAGCCTTGCGAGGGTTAACACGTTTAAATGTCTTACTCACCTCGGCTGCAGTGAAGGAGAGACCGCAAGTTTTCGTTGCAGGCCGTGTCAGTGGCACTGTATTGTCCTCAAAGCGGGCAAAAAAGTTATTTAGTCTGCCTGGGAGTAGGACATCCTGGTCCGTGACTGGGCTGGATTTCTTCCTGTAGTCCGTGATTGACTGTAGACCCTGCCACATGCCTCTTGTGTCTGAGCCGTTGAATTGAGATTCTACTTTGTCTCTGTACTGACGCTTAGCTTGTTTGATAGCCTTGCGGAGGGAATAGCTGCACTGTTTGTATTCGGTCATGTTACCAGACACCTTGCCCTGATTAAAAGCAGTGGTTCGCGCTTTCAGTTTCACACGAATGCTGCCATCAATCCACGGTTTCTGGTTGGGAATGTTTTAATCGTTGCTATGGGAACGACATCTTCAACGCACGTTCTAATGAACTCGCACACCGAATCAGCGTATTCGTCAATGTTGTTGTCTGACGCAATACGAAACATGTCCCAGTCCACGTGATGGAAGCAGTCTTGGAGTGTGGAGTCAGCTTGGTCGGACCAGCGTTGGACAGACCTCAGCGTGGGAGCCTCTTGTTTTAGTTTCTGTCTGTAGGCAGGGATCAACAAAATGGAGTCGTGGTCAGCTTTTCCGAAAGGGGGGCGGGGCAGGGCCTTATATGCGTCGCGGAAGTTAGAGTAACAATGATCCAAGGTCTTTCCACCCCTGGTTGCGCAATCGATATGCTGATAAAATTTGGGGAGTCTTGTTTTCAGATTAGCCTTGTTAAAATCCCCAGCTACAATAAATGCAGCCTCCGGATAAATGGTTTCCAGTTTGCAAAGAGTCAAATAAAGTTCATTCAGAGCCAACGATGTGTCTGCTTGGGGGGGGATATATACGGCTGTGATTATAATCGAAGAGAATTCTCTTGGTAGATAATGCGGTCTACATTTGATTGTGAGGAATTCTAAATCAGGTGAACAGAAGGATTTGAGTTCCTGTATGTTTCTTTCATCACACCATGTCACGTTAGTCATAAGGCATACGCCCCCGCCCCTCTTTTTACCAGAAAGATGTTTTTTCCTGTCTGCGCGATGCGTGGAGAAACCTGTTGGCTGCACCGCTTCGGATAGCGTCTCTCCAGTAAGCCACGTTTCCGTGAAGCAAAGAACGTTACAGTCTCTGATGTCCCTCTGGAATGCTACCCTTGCTCGGATTTCATCAACCTTGTTGTCAAGAGACTGGACATTGGCAAGAAGAATGCTAGGGAATGGTGCACGATGTGCCCGTCTCCGGAGTCTGACCAGAAGACCGCCTCGTTTCCCTCTTTTTCGGAGTCGTTTTTTTGGGTCGCTGCATGGGATCCACTCCGTTGTCCTGTTTGTAAGGCAGAGCACAGGATCCGCGTCGCGAAAAGCGTATTCTTGGTCGTACTGATGGTGAGTTGACGCTGATCTTATATTCAGTAGTTCTTCTCGACTGTATGTGATGAAACCTAAGATGACCTGGGGAACGCGAAGCGAGGCGGCCATCTCTGTCGGCGCCGGAAGTTTAAAATGGCACCAGCCTTGCGCTCGGTGTCTCCGGTTCGCCTGCAAAGCCCAGTGCGGGCTATTCCACCTCGCCGCACTGGCAGGGCGACCGAGAGCTTTCAACCAGGTAAGGTTGGGCAGGCTCGGTGCTCAAGAGCTCCAGTGCGCCTGCACGGTCCGGTCTACCCAGTACCACCTCCACGCACCAGCCCTCCGGTGGCAGCTCCCCGCACCAGGCTTCCTGTGCGTGTTCTCGGCCCAGTACCACCAGTGCCAGCACCACGCATCAGGCCTACAGTGCGCCTCGCCTGTCCAGCGCTGCCAGAGCCTTCCTCCTCTCCAGCGCTGCCGGAGTCTCCCGCCTGTTCAGCGCAGTTGGAGCCTTCCTCCTCTCCAGCGCTGCCGGAGTCTCCCGCCTGTTTAGCGCTGCCAGAGCCTTCCGTCTCTACAGCGCTGCCGGAGTCTCCAGTCTGCATGGAGCTGCCCGTCTGCAAGGAGCTGCCCGTCTGCAAGGAGCTGCCCGTCTGCAAGGAGCTGCCCGTCTGCAAGGAGCTGCCAGTCTGCAAGGAGCTGCCAGTCTGCAAGGAGCTGCCAGTCTGCAAGGAGCTGCCAGTCTGCAAGGAGCCGCCAGAGCTGCCAGTCTGCAGGATGCCGTCAGAGCTGCCAGTCTGCAAGGAGCCGCCAGAGCTGCCAGTCAGCATGGAGCAGCCAGGGCCGCCAGTCAGCATGGAGCAGCCAGAGCTGCCAGTCAGCATGGAGCAGCCAGTCAGCATGGAGCAGCCAGAGCAGCCAGTCAGCATGGAGCAGCCAGAGCTGCCAGTCAGCATGGAGCAGCCAGAGCTGCCAGTCAGCATGGAGCAGCCAGAGCTGCCAGTCAGCATGGAGCAGCCAGAGCTGCCAGTCAGCATGGAACAGCCAGAGCTGCCAGTCAGCATGGAACAGCCAGAGCTGCCAGTCAGCATGGAACAGCCAGAGCTGCCAGTCAGCATGGAGCAGCCAGAGCTGCCAGTCAGCCAGGATCTTCCAGATCCGCCAGTCAGCCAGGATCCGCTATTCAGCCAGGATCCGCCATTCAGCCAGGATCTTCCAGATCCGCCAGTCAGCCAGGAAGCGCCAGTCAGCCGGGATCTGCCAGAACTGCCAGCCAGCCGGGATCTGCCAGAGCCAACTACCTGCCTGGGCTTCCTCTCAGTGCTGAGCTTCCTCTCAGTGCTGAGCTTCCTCTCAGTGCTGAGCTTCCTCTCAGTGTTGAGCTACCCCTCAGTCCCGAGCTGTCCCTCTGTCCCGAGCTGTCCCTCTGTCCCGAGCTGTCCCTCTGTCCCGAGCTGCCCCTCTGTCCCGAGCTGCCCCTCTGTCCCGAGCTGCCATTAAGGAGGGTAACCTATCTAGGGACGCTAAGGAGGTGGACTAAGACTATTATGGAGTGGGGTCCACGTCCAGCGCCAGAGCCACCACCGCGGACAGATGCCCACCCACACCCTCCCCTATAGGTTTAGGTTGTGCGTCCGGAGTCCGCACCTTGGAGGGGGGGTACTGTCACGTTCTGACCATCGTTCGTGTGTGTTTTCCTTGTTTTAGTGTTGGTCAGGACGTGAGCTGGGTGGGCATTCTATGTTGGATGCCTTGTTTGTCTATTTCTATGTCTGGCCTGATATGGTTCTCAATCAGAGGCAGGTGTTAGTCATTGTCTCTGATTGGGAACCATATTTAGGTAGCCTGGGTTTCACTGTGTGTTTGTGGGTGATTGTCCTTTTTCCTGTCTGTGTTAGTTTGCACCAGTTTAGGCTGTTTCGGTTTTCTCATTACGTTCTTTTTTTTGTAGTTTATTCATGTATAGTTTTTTCTTTATTAAAGAAACATGAATCATCACAACGCTGCGTTTTGGTCCGACTTTACTTCACCCAAAGAAAGCCGTTACACCAAGACTCTTCCTAGAGCTGGTCGCCCAGTCAAACTGAGCAATCGGGGGAGAAGGGCCTTGGTCAGGGAGGTGACCAAGAACCCGATGGTCACTCTGACAGAGTTCCTTTGTGGAGATGGGAGAACCTTCCAGAAGCATAGAACAAGAAGGCCTGCACACTGTTAAAGCTCCCAATTCACTGTTTTATTGACAACATTTCGATTCGAAACAGATCTTCATCGGGTTCAACACACTGAGTGTTCACATCCCAAAATATTTCATCTCACATGACCATTGCGGGCATGACCCATGGTGGTGCCATTTTTTTTATTTTATATCTCTAATAATTAAATAACAATGAGATGGGTACATGTAATGGTTCCAGAAAATAATATATATTTACAAAATGACCAAGTGGGTAACCTGGAAGGAAAGACAAATCAAAGTAAAGTAACATATTCAGGTAAGAAATGGTCTGATCCCGACGGTCACTCTGACAGAGCTACAGAGCTCCTCTGTAGAGATGATAGAGCCTTCAAGACAGACGTCAAGACAGTGTCCAGACGGAAGCCACTCCTCAGTAAAAGGCACATGACAGCCCGCTTGGAATTTGCCAGAAGTCACCTAAAGGACTGACTATGAGAAACAAGATTATCTGGTCTGATGAAACCAAGATTGAACTCTTTGGCCTGAATGCCAAGCGTTATGTCTGGAGGAAACCAGGCACCTTCCCTACAGTGCAGCATGGTGGTGGCAGCATCATGCTATGGGGATCTTTTTCAGCTGCAGGGACTTGGATTCTAGTCAGGATCGAGGGAAAGATGAAGGGAGCAAAGTACAGAGAGATCCTTGATGAAAACCTGCTCCAGAGCGCTCAAAGTTAACCTTCCAACAGGACAACAACCCTAAGCACACAGCTGACTGCTTTGAAGAATCTAATTCATAAAATATATTTTGATTTGTTTAACACTTTTTTGGATACTACATGATTCCATATGTGTTATTTCATAGATTTGATGTCTTCACTTTTATTCCACAATGTTGAAAATAGAAAAGTAAAGAAAAACCTTTGAATGAGTTGGTGTGTCCAAACTTTTGACTGGTACTGTGTATATATACAGGCCTCAACTACTACCCTGAGAGCACTTCATTCAGCATATCATGAGGCCCTCAGGTTCATTACCAATCAAAAATGTCTAACATGTCATTGTGATCTCTACTGCGCCGTTGGCAGGTCGTCATTGACCTTGCGTAGTCTTAAACACAGGTATACACTGATTTAAAAGGCCATATTGGGTATAATGTCACTATCTCTGTTCTTTTTTAATCAGGTCAGTAAATAAATATAGATTACGGTCCTATTCTCATTTGCTTTCTTGCAGTACCAAGAATTAGAACAGATCATGGTCTAAATAGTTTTAGTTACTCATCTCCATTGTCCTGGAATTATCTCCTGAACATTTTAAAATGAGATGATCTAGTCACGTTGGTGGAGTTTAAACACTTGGTCGATGTAAATATCATAAAGTGTAATTGTCGTTAGGACAGCTGTTTTTTAGTTATGACGTGTTTTTTTATGTAATATGTAATTGTGTTACTGTATGTGTGTTTAATGTTTTGTTAAATGTTGTAAGATGTTTTGCCTGAAACTTTGTCCCCCCTGTAGCTGTTGGACCAGGTCTCTCTTGAAAAATAGATTTTTATCTTAATGTGAAAAAACCTGTAAAAAATAAAGGTTAAATAAAAAAATAAAAATGTTAGGATTCTTTAGAAAGAGTAAAAACAGTATTAATTGTGCAAAAAAAGTAAGAAAGTTATATAAAATAATACTTAGTATTGATGAAAGACTGCACAAATACACTAAATAGCAACAAACAAGATTACAAAAGACAAGGAAATTATAGCAGGCTAACTGCAAAACAAATTGTAGAAGTAACATTTGGTCATTCAGGACTAGCTGACATGCTACCCTGAAGTCAAAGCACTCCTGCAAGCAGATGTAAGATATCACACAGTGGAGATGCTTGCCATTGACAGCAGAATCTGGCTGGCATTGTCCTTGGTTTCAGCCTGCTGGATGAGCTGGCTTCCACTCTCCTCTTTTGACAGTGGGAAGCCATGTATATCTGGAGAAGTGATGGAAATACTTGTTGCAGGGCAGTTCACTGAAGGCTGTTTTTAAAACATCAGTACTTGAACTTCACTGTAATTAATTTGAGAATAAATTGTAGCCTAAGCTATGTGTTCCAAGGTATTCCAAATAGACCGGCACACAGTATCATCGACTTAACCAACTCTGTGGTACTCACTAGCGTTAGGCTTGTGCCTGATTCTCCTGATGCAGGCATAAGTGAGGAACACCAAGAGGACGACAGCAAAGAAGAAGAAGCCAATGGCCAGAATGTAATGCCCGTCCTCTTTGTTTCCTTGCTCTGACAAACAGAAAAAATGATTACAACCCAAATACATTTCTAATACCTATGAATTGCTTGACTGTAATTGCCAACATACCATGTATACCACATTTAGAGTTATGGGTCTTGTTCCCAGGGAAGATCACAATAAATCCATGTGTATCACACCTGTTGGTGACAAGGTATTACAAGTTATTTAGGAGCCTCTAAAAACATTTCACACGATAGAGGAACTGATATTTGGCTATTTTTCAAAACTGTGTTCTTACTGTGTCAATGGTTTGCAGTGACCCTGTTCGGTGTCAGAGTATGTGTTATTAGGACATGGGACACATTTCCAAGTGTATTCCCTGGAACCTGCCATTGGAAAACATACTTTAAGTTAGCAGTAGTATGGACATGGCTGTTGATCCTTTCGCTACATTTGTAAATATTCAGTGACAAGTAGTGAGGAAGGAAAATGAATGAATGTCTTACCTGTTCTCTTCAGTTCCTCTCCCTTGCGGCATTTCTTTTCCTTTTCACAATTTGAGCAGACATGGTCTGAGCACAGGAAACCAGAGCCACACAAACAGATTGCGTTTGCAGTTGAGGTGCATGCTCTTGCATAGACTGCCCAGAAGAGCAAAGAGAGAAAGAAGACAACAATGACATGAACAAACAATGACATGAGAAGTGTGAGCCCCAGAAGCCCCAGAATCATTCTGACATTCTTTCTTTCCTACTGTATCATTACTTGTTTTTGACCATTTGAGGGTCCATCAACAATCAAAGTATAGGACGCTAATATTTTTCAGAGCTAGATTTTGTTTATGTCACCTCTCATCTTAACCCTTACCCTGTTGGCATTTGAGGCATGGTTGACAGTTCTCTACGCGGTCACTGAACTCAGAGTAGGAGTCCGCTGGGCAGTCACCACAGTCGGTTTTGGCATGAGTGGTGCAGTGCTTCTTCAAAAATTTGCCTATGAACCAAGACAGGATTGTATATCATAATCACTACCACTCACAGAATCACTCATTCAATATTTCTTTATATGTCTTATACATCAAGCAATCATCACACAGGGTCCAACTAACATTTGCATACATAATGTTTCGTAATAATTATGATAAAACATTTTTTTTTAAGGATTTCAATTGGTATAATAATTTGATATCATATGTTCAGTTGTTTAATCCCATGGTCAGTAGTCTACTGAATTGTCGTTAAAGGCTAAAAACAAACCTGGTGGACAAAGTTCACAACATCTGCCATCTTTTTCATACATATCATTGCATCGTAGATCCGCTGCTAAACCCATAGTCCAAAAACACAGAAGACATATGACTGTCATCTGTATGTATTGAGTGTCCATAATGTTAAGCATCCTCTCCTTTCAACCGTGGGGGTTTTATTTGCTCTGCACAGTGACGTTGCACAGTGGCGTCAGGTCTCTCTCTCTCTCTCTCTCTCTCTCTCTCTCTCTCTCTCTCTCTCTCTCTCTCTCTCTCTCTCTCTCTCTCTCTCTCTCTCTCTCTCTCTCTCTCTCTCTCTCTCTCTCTCTCTCTCTCTCTCTCTCTCTCTCTCTCTCTCTCTCTCTCTCTCTCTCTCTCTCTCTCTCTCTCTCTCTCTCTCTCTCTCTCTCTCTCTCTCTCTCTCTCTCTCTCTCTCTCTCTCTCTCTCTCTCTCTCTCTCTCTCTCTCTCTCTCTCTCTCTCTCTCTCTCTCTCTCTCTCTCTGTCAGTGTGGTGAGCTTTTCTGTGAAAAGGTACAGTGAAAGCAGACTCTGCTGACACACGCATGACTAGGGCTGTGGCGGTCATTACATTTTGTTAGCTGGTGATTGTCAAGCAAAAAACTGCCGGTCTCACGGTAAAACTTGAGCACATTTGTGACCGACCCCTCAAATCGGTCTTATGTAGCAAAATTTGAGATTGTTTTTTGTACATTGGATTAAAGTAGAGACTACAACATGGTATATCATACACTACAGTTGAGGAACAATGGGAAAGTTATTCTGCTTTGAAAGTTGATAAACTTGTATAGTCACTTTTGAGAAAATGGCCTTTGAATGTTTTGGTACTACTACTGGAGAGCCCTTCTTTGTCTACACCCATTCAGCATCGTTCACACCCTCTTAAGCTTTAGCCCCATCCATCTCTTTAAGGGTTGATCCGAGCGTTCTGTACTGACATCAGCAGTCAAGCACCTAAGCTAACTTGCTAGATACTTCCAGACACAAATGAGAGAACAGCTCACTGAACATTACTCGCCCTCGCAGAGCTGGTTAGGCTGTTATGTTATCCAGAGCATTGGTGACTGCAACTGTGCTGTCCAGTTGTCCAGAGCATTGGTGACTGTAACTGTGCTGCCAGCAACAATTTAGTTACGCTTTTATGCCAACGTTTACTGTCACCGGCCATATTCAACTGGTGTTGAGCGTTCCTAAATTCATCAGTTATCCAGACTGCATTTACGAACGCACTCAAAATGTTTACTTGCATATTGGAGTTTTTTGTTAAGACGTAACTAGCTAGCTAAACAATGAACCATTATCACAACTCATGATGTTGCTACCATTTATGCATCTGCAGGTAGATAACCAACATCTCTCAACAGTTGTCGCAGTGACATTCTATTGAAATGGATACTTGCACAGTGGTGTCCCCAGCTAGCACAGTGGATCTGGGCCGATTCCGGCTTAGAGTCTGGGCACTCGGCTGAGAGTCAGACTCAGCCAACGTCATGTGGCCTATTACTTGTGGCTAGGATGTGAGGATTGAGCTCGGTCCGATTCCGGTGTGAGTTATCTGGCCCAAATGTATTACTTGGAGCTCGGGTCGATTGGGGCGACTCTCTGGCAGATGATTACAAGGGCTGATTTATATAATTAACATTTCAGTATTTATTTTTCCATATTTTCTTATTGTTTCTGTGATAAAAAAAAATACAATTAACATTTCAATTAATTCTTTAAGAATTCTGCGTAGTATTTTAGTTTTTTCATATGTGCAAGGCAATTGATAAGCATTAAAAACTTTGCAGATGGAGCCTTCACAGTGGCGCAGTGGTCTAAGACACTGTGTTGCAGTGCCAACTGCCGGTCGTGTTCTGACTGAAAAACAGCTTCTATCTCAAGGCCATCAGACTGTTAAACAGCCATCAGTGACATTGAGTGGCTGCTGCCAACATACTGACTCATCTCTTGATGTAATAAATGTATCACTAGCCACTTTAAACAATGCCACTTTATATAATGTTTACATACCCTACATTACTCACCTAATATGTATATACTGTACTCTATATCATCTACTGCATCTTGACTATGCCGTTCGGCCATCGCTCATCCATAATATTTGTATGTACATATTCTTATTCATTCCTTTACACTTGTGTGAATGAGGTAGTTGTTGTGAAATTGTTAGGTTAGATTACTTGTTGGATATTACTGTATGGTCGGAACTAGAAGCACAAGCATTTCGCTACACTCGCATTAACATCTGCTAGCCATGTGTATGTGACAAATAAAATCTGATTTGATTTGGTGTTTCCTCCGACACAAAATGTTTTTGGGGGATTTGTATAATTTGGATGTATAAAATAGTAATATTTAAAATGACTAAATCAGGTAATTTTGTATACCTTTATTTGAATTCTGGGATGATTCTGTTAAGATACCGGCAAAGTCGGCTGAATTCCGGTAGATGGAAGCGGCCTGAAGGTACTTGGGCCGATTCTGGGCAGTCATTCATTTTGATTCCGGGCCGAGTCCGACACCCGATTCTGGGCCAATTCAATCTGTTCTGGCCCCCCGTAAGAGGGACGCTTCTGGGCCAATTCCTCATTGCTAGATGGGTCTTTGTTCAGACATGTAGCTAGCTAGCTAAACAATGAACCATAATCACAACTCACGCATGAATCTACAGGTAGCTAACCAACCAGGTTCAATCTTAGCAAGCCAAGCAAATGGCTCTGAGATACGAATAATAATATCATGCACATAACGTTCGCTAGCGAGCCAGCCACCTAACGTTAGCTAGCTAACATTACACTTTAACTGGAAATTAAACCACTTTCTTACCTGTATACATCATATATGGATGAGTCTCCTGTCACGGATGCCATGGTTGCCGTTAGTTTGAAGATGTAATCTGGAGACAGGTGTTTTCTCCAACAGATTTTCAATCCTGTGCTGCTTGTAACTACCTTGGTAGTTTGACTGAAAACCTGATCCAGATTGCAGGCACCTGTTACAGTTTGAGGCTTTTTCTTGAGTGAGCAGCTTGATGAAAGCCAGTCTATATTTAAATCACCCAGAAAATCTTCCTCTCTGTTGACATCACATACATCATCAAGCATTTCACACATATTATCCAGATACTGACTGTTAGCACTTGGTGGTCTATAGCAGTTTCCCACAAGAATGGACTTTAGGTGAGGCAAATGAACCTGTAGCCATATTACTTCAACAGTATTTAACATGAAATGCTCTCTAACCTTTACAGGAATGTGGTTCTGAATATAAACCGCAACACCGCCCCATTGTCATTTCTGTCTTTTCAGTAGATGTTATAATCATGTTTTGCTACCACTGTATCATCAAAGGTATTATCTAAGTGACTTTCAGAGATAGTCAGAATATGAATTGAATATTTTACAAGCAAGTAATGGACTTCATGAACCTTGTTTCTTAGGCTACACATGTTAATATGGACTATTTTGAGCATTTCTGGTTTGCTTGTTTGTTTTTAATGATTTACTGGGAAGCTTATCAGAAGTAGACTTGCTCATGTTATTTAAAGTGCATTCAGAAAGTATTCAGACCCCTTGACTTTTTTCACATTTTATTAGGTTACAGCCTTATTCTAAAATTGATTTAAGTAATTTTATCCTTCATCAATCTACACACAATACACCATAATGAAAAAGCGAAAACAGGTTTTTAGACATTTTTGCAAATGTATTAAAAATAAACAGATACCTTATTTACATAAGTATTCAAACCCTTTCCTACGAGACTCGAAATTGAGCTCAAGTGCGTCTTGTTTCCATTGATCATCCTTGAGATGTTTCTACAACTTGATTGGAGTCTACAACTTGATTGGAAATGCACACGCCTGTCTACACAAGGTCACACAGTTGACAGTGCATGTCAGAGCAAAAACCAAGCCATGAGGTTTAAGGAATTGTGCGTAGAGCTCTGAGACAGGATTATGTCGAGGCACAGATCGGGGGAAGGATGCCAAAAAATGTCTGCAGCATTGATGGTCTCCAAGATCACAGTGGCCTCCATAATTCTTATATGGAAGAAGTTTAGGACCACAAAGACTCTTCCTAGAGCTGGCCGCCCGGCCAAACTGAGCAATCGGGAGAGAAGGGCCTTGGTCAGGGAGGTGACCAAGAACCCGATGGTCACTCTGACAGAGATCCAGAGTTCCTCTGTGTAGATGGGAGAACCTTCCAGAAGGACAACCACCTCTACAGCACGCAACCAATCAGGCTGTAATGCTCCGGGTGTCGTGGGTGTGGAGTCAAACACAGGAGACAGAGAGTGCAATGCTGTGCTCTTTAATTGCACTAACGCACCACAGGGTGCTCACAATAATAACGGCCCCAAACACAGGGAATGAAAAATATACAACTGAAAAATGCACGACCAGGAACTAACACGTTCCTCTACTACAGGGCCGAAGGTTACAATGATTAATCCCGCACAACAAACAGGCGGGCCGGCTGTCTAAAGAAGCCCAACTAATCATCACAAACAGGTGCTACCAATAAACATACAAGGAGGGGGAGGAAAGACAATCAATGGCAGCTAATAGGCCGGTGACGACGACCGCCGAGCGCCACCCGACCGGGAAGGGAAGCCACCCTCGGTCGGACTCGTGACACAGGCCTTTATGGTAGAGCGGCCAGATTGAGACACTCAGTAAAAGGCACATGACAGCCCGCTTGGAGTTTGTCAAATGTCACCTAAAGAACTCTGACCCTCATAAACAAGATTCTCTGGTCTGATGAAACCAAGATTAAACTCTTTGGCATGAATGCTTCCCTACCACGAAGCATGGTGGAGCAAGCATCATGCTGTGGGAACTTGGAGACTAGTCAGGATTGAGGGAAAGATGAACAGAGCAAAGTACAGAGAGATCCTTGATGAAAACCTGCTCCAGAGTGCTCAGGATTTCAGACTGGGTTGAAGGTTCACCTTCCAACAACAGGACAACTACCCTAAGCACACAGCCAAGACAATGCAGGAGTGACTTCGTGACAAGTCTCTGAATGTCCTTGAGCAGCCCAGCAAGAGCCCGAACTTGAACACGATTGAACATCTCTGGAGAGAACAGAAAATAGCTGTGCAGCGACGCTCCCCATCCAACCTGACAGCTGGGGAGAATCTGCAGAGAAGAATGAGAGAAAATCACCAAATATAAGTGTGCCAAGCTTGTAGCGTCATAACCCAGAAGACTCAAAGCTGCCAAAGATGCTTCAACAAAGTACTGAGTAAAGGATCTGAATACTTAGAAAACTGAAATATTACATATACATATTTGTAATACATTTATCAACTGTATTAAAAACATGCCCACGTCAGGGGAGATACCTATTTAGGCAATCCCTAGCTGCTGGGCTGCTCAGTCCTGGCCGTTAGGTTCTGCCGTCCTGTGGGTTGTCCCTCTGGCCTTAGACAAACACACCGGAAACTAATAATGAATCAGGGTGGTGGACCCCTAGGGACACGGAAGGGCAACCCAGCTATTTTGTGTGCAAGTTAAAAGAGCTCTACAGAACTATTAGACCTATGAGATTAATTATACAGAGGATTTTCTGTTTATGTGTTAATGTACTCTACCGTTCAAAAGTTTGGGGTCACTTACAAATATCCTTGTTTTTGAAAGAAAAGCAGATTTTTTTGTCCATTAAAATAACATCAAATTGATCAAAAATACAGTGTAGACATTGTTAATGGTGTAAATGACTATCGTAGCTGGAAAGGCTGATTTTTTATGAAATATCTACATAGGTCCATTATCAGCAACCATCACTCCTGTGTCCAAATGGCACGTTGTGTTAGCTAATCCAAGTTTATCATTTAAAAAAGGCTAATTGATCATAAGAAAACCCTTTTGCAATTATGTTAGTACAACTGAAAACTGTTGTCCTGATTAAAGAAGCAATAAAACTGGCCTTATTTCGACTATTTGAATATCTGGAGCATCAGCATTTGTAGGTTCGATTACAGGCTCAAAACGGCAGCTTTATTAAATAGTACTTGCAAAACACCAGTCTCGACGTCAACAGTGAAGAGGCGACTCTGGGATGTTGGCCTTCATTAGATTGTCCGTTCATAAATTCAGAGCGTTTTGATCTTGGAGAGTTTTGTGAGCACACTGGACGCTCTGGCCGAGGAGTAGAGTTGATCCAAGCATTCTGACCTAACAACAGCAGTCAAGCAGCTAAGCCAACTGGCTAACATTGGCTAGCTTGCTAGCTACTTCCAGGCACTAATTTTGCTCACCCTAGCAGAGCTGGTTAGGCTGTTTTTATTTTTTATCCAGAGCGTTGGTGACTGTAACTGTGCTGCTGTCAACAATTTAATTACGCTTTTTTGCCAATGTTTACTGACACCGGCCATATTCAACAGGTGTTGAGCATTCGTAAATTCATCAAATTTACCAGCTACTGTATGTCTATCGACAGTTGTCGCAATGACATTATGGATATTCTATTGAAATGCATAGTTGCATACTTGCATAGTGGAGTCTTTTGTTTAGACATGTAGCTAGCTAGCTAAACAATGAACCATAATCCCAACTCATAACAGTACCCTGTATGAAACTACAGATAGCTAAACAACCATGTGCAATGTTAGGATGTTAAGTTAGCAATGCAAATGGATCTGTGATATGAATAATATAACTACACAGATCTCATACACGTAACATTAGCTATCGAGCCAGTCAGCTAAAGTCAGCTAGCTAGCTAACAGTACACTTCTAATTCTAATTTCTGACAAAATTACAAACGTGTAATATCTGAAAATGTAGCTTACTCGACTATCTTACCTGTAAACATGGATGGACACTTCTCCCTCTCTGTCACAGATGCCATGGTTGCCCTTTGTTTTAAGATGTGATCCGGGGACCAATGTTTGATACAACAGTGTGTTCTCTTTTCGAATCCGTCTGCATATTTGAAATCAAACATCAGAATTTTCTCCATCTCCTTAGCTATCATACTCTAAAACTTGGTCCTCCAGAAAGTGGAGAGCAACACTTATGCAGTTCTACTACGTGATTTAAAAAAAAAAAAGCTGCTTTAGAAAGGATTACCGACACACACTGACCAGCTCATGTTATAGACAGAATCGTGCTACTTGGCAGACCAATCTGAAATCATCCCTCGGCATATCCAACCTACTCATTATCTCAGCTAATCATGTCTAGCAGGAAGGTTGATTACTTTTTTCTGTGGCTAAACCAACTAGCCTCATTATTTAACACTTTTATTTGTATTTACAGATGGCATACACCTTTTTTAATACGGTACATGAAAGTGCATATGTTCCAGAAGGCATTTCTGCCAAAAACGTTTACGTTCAAATGGCTCTCCTGTGAAGTAGTGACACGCGACATACGCCTAGTTTCCTGAAACGAGTCACATATTTAATAATGATCCCTTACCTAGCTTGATGACTGTGGGCATTTTTTCTTACTTTTTGTTCTAAATAGAGACAGCAGATTTGATTGTGTAAAAATGCATGAAATGAGCTGAAGATGCCCAAAACTATTCTGGGGAAGGACAGCAGACCCCCCATTAGGTTATGTCCCCCCCACTTTTAAAACCAAAGTGGTGCCCATGGTGCTTTCACGCCCTGACCTTAGAGATCCCTATTATTCTCTATGTTTGGTTAGGTCAGGGTGTGACTCGGGTGGGAAAGTCTGTTTTCTATTTCTTTGTTTTTGTCATAGTGTGGTTCCCAATCAGAGGCAGCTGTCTATCGTTGTCTCTGATTGGGGATCATATATAAGTTGTCATTTTCCTTTTGGGTTTTGTGGGATCTTGTTTTCTGTTTAGTGTCTGTGCCTGACAGAACTGGTCGCTTTGGTTTTCGAGGTGTTATTTTGTTTAGGTGTTGTTTGAATAAAAGGAATCATGAACACTTACCACGCTGCGCTTTGGTCCATTCTTCCTACCATCAACGAGAGCCGTTGCAGGTGCTTAATATTAGGAAAGTTGAGAAATAAATATAGTAGGCCAAGCCTATAGAAAGCTGATGGGATCCTACTTTTTTCAAAGTAAGATTTATTAAGAAGCACAGGTGACAATCAAATCAGGCTACTGTACAACATTACAGGAGTGCAGTATAGTTCATTACTATAACAGGTTAGGAAGGCCTGAATGATACATGTCAGTCACCAGTCTCAGCGAAGCTTGCTCTCCCCTTCCCTGTAATGACCAACACGTTGGCGAAACTTGTGAAGGAAGGAGAAGGAGAGGCGGACCAAAACGCAGCATGGTGGTTATTCATGGTTCTTTAATAAAGCAACTACACATGAATAAACTAACAAAACAAGAAACGTGAAAAACCAAAACAGCCCTATCTGGTGCAAACACAGAGACAGGAACAATCACCCACAAACACACAGTGAAACCCAGGCTACCTAAGTATGATTCTCAATCAGAGACAACTAATGACACCTGTCTCTGATTGAGAACCATACTGGGCCGAAACATAGAAATACCCAAAACCTAGAAAAACAAACATAGACTGCCCACCCAACTCACGCCCTGACCATACTAAATAAATACAAAACAAAGGAAATAAAAGGTCAGAACGTGACAAGGACGTGCATTTAGAAGAACAATGAGCTAGTTGCAAGACGATGTTTGATGTAACATCCACAAACAATATATCATGGTTTTATATCTATTTTATATCTACTGTAACATTACTGTGGACTGTGAATACAAGTTCCCGAACCCCCGTCCCTGTATTCCAAACAGGGGGCTACAGTTTTCAGGGCTACAGTTTTCTTTAAAACTATTGATCTGTGAACATCATCACATTCATGTTTTTGTATCAATACATTGTGTTAAGTTATTACCGCCACACCGGAAGTCGCAAGTCATGACGGCAGTCAAATTCCATTTGACCGTTTAGTCACGGTAACTAGGCTTCTCCAAGCTCTGATGCTGCTGATGCTCATTAGTAGCCTACTAAACTTGTTAACTGCCTGGTACTCAGCACTCTATTATCCCTCTAATCACTCTGACATCAATGCAAATGTTTCAAAAATCTAATCAAACACTTAATGAGAGCCCATGAGCTCATGTTGTACAACATTTCTATAGAAAGGGAGGGCTATATGGAATTGTTTTAAGCAGGTCACACCAAGGATCATTTTACTATTTGATTTTGAATTTTTAGACCCCTTGATGCATTAAAAAAATATGTTGAAAAAATATTTAATGAACAATTATTTTTGTCCTTACAGCTTTTAGGCCGTACAGATGCATTGAACAACAAATTCACTACCCAGAACAACAGATAGTCCCCCCCGAAAAAAATCTAAAGGAAGATGTTCTGAAGTGTCTGTCCTATATCTGAGAGATTTAGGACAGATGTATTTAATGAACTATTATTTGAAGTGAAAGAGATTTGCACCAGTATATGTGAAATCCAAGTGTGTCTCTGTACACATTACATTATGTTTTCTTATGGCAAGACCATTCTCAGCCTGAGTCAGAGGTTCATGCATACCCCTGTGAGCTAGTTGATATTAGGTATTGCTTGTGGGTAACACTTTCTCAAAAAATGTCACGAGGCAATCCCACACGCCTACTAAACTTCTCTAGACAGCCTCCTTTAAAGTCTCTGTCACTCTTTCATTCCTAACCAACCTATATTGACTGCATCAACTAAGAGCCAAAGGAACACGTCACAACTGTCACATCGCCTCTTCAATGTGGTGTCGACTGCAGATAAAGACCACAGATAAGACGAAGTGTGTGGGTGGGTGGGTCACAATAACCGTCACAATACTGTCACAGCCTACAGACACTGCAGTAGTTTCCCTTACTGAAGCCGCTCTGCCAACAAGAGTCAGGGCACATATCACTTACAGCCATCACAACCACCCACAGCATCACACATCACCTGGTTTACTCTACCCTGTAGTGGAGGAGTCTCACATGTTAATTAACCTTTGACGTGATCAAGTATATTGTTTCTCACAAGTGGTGATTTCCATGTAAAAGTACCCATGAGTACGTTTATAGGAGCATGTCAAATTTGATGTCAAATGAAAACTAAAAGTGGGAAATTATGGGAATTTATGGGATATTTATGGGAAATTAAGTCATAGGTACGTTTTTCAACCATTTTCCATCCTGAAAATGTGGAATACGCAAAAGCTTTGATTTCTGGTCACACAGATGGAAAAGGGGTCTTAAAAAACATCTAGCAAAAGTTGGTAAAACTGTACGTGACACTCCGCATCATAACATGATATGTCATGACAGCTGACCTAACTTGTTAACCTGTTATAACCTGTTATAATATGGTCATAACACTGCCACAATATATATATTTAGACCTGTTGTGACTTATGTTGCATTATTTTATGGCTGGTTATGACATCTACATAAGAATGTCAAAACCCACAAAACCTACCACACAAGGCAAAGCATTCCATTACATAGCCTACGTGTCAACATTTTTTTTAATTGACCATGTTAAATTAGCACTGTAATTGCACACACATTGATGTCAGACAAGCACCTACCCCAATGCTCTGTTGCTGATGACTGAGATGAATGCAGGAGCAGATTTTTAGGAGCAGGACAAGACACCCTCTTTTTGACTGATATAAGGGCATGTATGTGATAGGCCTATCTGGCTTATATGATTATGATGGTCTTAATTTTATTTTTATTTTTTTATTTCACCTTTATTTAACCAGGTAGGCTAGTTGAGAACAAGTTCTCATTTGCAACTGCGACCTGGCCAAGATAAGGCATAGCAGTGTGAACAGACAACACAGAGTTACACATGGAGTAAACAATTAACAAGTCAATAACACAGTAGAAAAAAGGGGAGTCTATATATACATTGTGTGCAAAAGGCATGAGAAGGTAGGCAAATAATTACAATTATGCAGATTAACACTGGAGTGATAAATGATCAGATGGTTATGTACAGGTAGAGATATTGGTGTGCAAAAGAGCAGAAAAATAAAAATAAATAAATAAAAACAGTATGGGGATGAGGTAGGTGAAAATGGGTGGGCTATTTACCAATAGACTATGTACAGCTGCAGCGATCGGTTAGCTGCTCAGATAGCAGATGTTTGAAGTTGGTGAGGGAGATAAAAGTCTCCAACTTCAGCGATTTTTGCAATTCGTTCCAGTCACAGGCAGCAGAGAACTGGAACGAAAGGCGGCCAAATGAGGTGTTGGCTTTAGGGATGATCAGTGAGATACACCTGCTGGAGCGCGTGCTACGGATGGGTGTTGCCATCGTAACCAGTGAACTGAGATAAGGCGGAGCTTTACCTAGCATGGACTTGTAGATGACCTGGAGCCAGTGGGTCTGGCGACGAATATGTAGCGAGGGCCAGCCGACTAGAGCATACAAGTTGCAGTGGTGGGTGGTATAAGGTGCTTTAGTGACAAAACGGATGGCACTGTGATAAACTGCATCCAGTTTGCTGAGTAGAGTGTTGGAAGCAATTTTGTCGATGACGTCGCCGAAGTCGAGGATCAGTAGGATAGTCAGTTTTACTAGGGTAAGTTTGGCGGCGTGAGTGAAGGAGGCTTTGTTGCGGAATAGAAAGCCGACTCTTGATTTGATTTTCGATTGGAGATGTTTGATATGGGTCTGGAAGGAGAGTTTAGAGTCTAGCCAGACACCTAGGTACTTATAGATGTCCACATATTCAAGGTCGGAACCATCCAGGGTGGTGATGCTGGTCAGGCGTGCGGGTGCAGGCAGCGAACGGTTGAAAAGCATGCATTTGGTTTTACTAGCGTTTAAGAGCAGTTGGAGGCCACGGAAGGAGTGCTGTATGGCATTGAAGCTCGTTTGGAGGTTAGATAGCACAGTGTCCAAGGACGGGCCGGAAGTATATAGAATGGTGTCGTCTGCGTAGAGGTGGATCAGGGAATCGCCCGCAGCATGAGAAACATCATTGATATATACAGAGAAAAGAGTCGGCCCGAGAATTGAACCCTGTGGCACCCCCATAGAGACTGCCAGAGGACCGGACAGCATGCCCTCCGATTTGACACACTGAACTCTGTCTGCAAAGTAATTGGTGAACCAGGCAAGGCAGTCATCCGAAAAACCGAGGCTACTGAGTCTGCCGATAAGAATACGGTGATTGACAGAGTCGAAAGCCTTGGCAAGGTCTATGAAGACGGCTGCACAGTACTGTCTTTTATCGATGGCGGTTATGATATCGTTTAGTACCTTGAGCGTGGCTGAGGTACACCCGTGACCGGCTCGGAAACCAGATTGCACAGCGGAGAAGGTACGGTGGGATTCAAGATTGTCAGTGACCTGTTTGTTGACTTGGCTTTTGAAGACCTTAGATAGGCAGGGCAGGATGGATATAGGTCTGTAACAGTTTGGGTCCAGGGTGTCGCCCCCTTTGAAGAGGGGGATGACTGCGGCAGCTTTCCAATCCTTGGGGATCTCAGACGATATGAAAGAGAGGTTGAACAGGCTGGTAATAGGGGTTGCGACAATGGCGGCGGATAGTTTCAGGAATAGAGGGTCCAGATTGTCCAGCCCAGCTGATTTGTACGGGTCCAGGTTTTGCAGCTCTTTCAGGACATCTGCTATCTGGATTTGGGTAAAGGAGAACCTGGAGAGGCTTGGGCGAGTAGCTGCGGGGGGGGGGGAGCTGTTGTCCGAGGTTGGAGTAGCCAGGCGGAAGGCATGGCCAGCCGTTGAGAAATGCTTGTTGAAGTTTTCGATAATCATGGATTTATCGGTGGTGACCATGTTACCTAGTCTCAGTGCAGTGGGCAGCTGGGAGGAGGTGCTCTTGTTCTCCATGGACTTCACAGTGTCCCAGAACTTTTTGGAGTTGGAGCTACAGGATGCAAACTTCTGCCTGAAGAAGTTGGCTTTAGCTTTCCTGACTGACTGTGTGTATTGGTTCCTGACTTCCCTGAACAGTTGCATATCGCGGGGACTATTCGATGTTAGCGCAGTCCGCCACAGGATGTTTTTGTGCTGGTCGAGGGCAGTCAGATCTGGAGTGAACCAGGGGCTATATCTGTTCTTAGTTCTGCATTTTTTGAACAGAGCATGCTTATCTAAAATGGTGAGGAAGTTACTTTTAAAGAAAGACCAGGCATCCTCAACTGACGGGATGAGGTCAATGTCCTTCCAGGATACCCGGGCCAGGTCGATTAGAAAGGCCTGCTCACAGAAGTGTTTTAGGGAGCGTTTGACAGTGATGAGGGGTGGTCGTTTGACTGCGGCTCCGTAGCGGATACAGGCAATGAGGCAGTGATCGCTGAGATCCTGGTTGTAGACAGCGGAGGTGTATTTGGAGGGCCAGTTGGTCAGGATGACGTCAATGAGGGTGCCCTTGTTTACAGAGTTAGGGTTGTACCTAGTGGGTTCCTTGATGATTTGAGTGAGATTGAGGGCATCTAGCTTAGATTGTAGGACTGCCGGGGTGTTAAGCATATCCCAGTTTAGGTCACCTAACAGAACAAACTCTGAAGCTAGATGGGGGGCGATCAATTCACAAATGGTGTCCAGGGCACAGCTGGGAGCTGAGGGGGGTCGGTAGCAGGCGGCAACAGTGAGAGACTTATTTCTGGAGAGAGTAATTTTCAAAATTAGTAGTTCGAACTGTTTGGGTATGGACCTGGAGAGTATGACATTACTTTGCAGGCTATCTCTGCAGTAGACTGCAACTCCTCCCCCTTTGGCAGTTCTATCTTGACGGAAGATGTTATAGTTGGGTATGGAAATCTCAGAATTTTTGGTGGCCTTCCTGAGCCAGGATTCAGACACGGCAAGGACATCAGGGTTAGCAGAGTGTGCTAGAGCAGTGAGTAAGACACACTTAGGGAGGAGGCTTCTGATGTTGACATGCATGAAACCAAGGCTTTTTCGATCACAGAAGTCAACAAATGAGGGTGCCTGGGGACATGCAGGGCCTGGGTTTACCTCCACATCACCCGCGGAACAGAGAAGGAGTAGTATGAGGGTACGGCTGAAGGCTATCAAAACTGGTCGCCTAGGGCGTTGGGGACAGAGAATAAGAGGAGCAGGTTTCTGGGCATGGTAGAATATATTCAGGGCATAATGCGCAAACAGGGGTATGGTGGGGTGCGGGTACAGCGGAGGTAAGCCCAGGCACTGGGTGATGATGAGAGAGGTTGTATCTCTGGACATGCTGGTTGTAATGGGTGAGGTCACCGCATGTGTGGGGGGTGGGACAAAGGAGGTATCAGGGGTATAAAGAGTGGAACTAGGGGCTCCATTGTAAACTAAAACAATGATAACTAACCTGCACAACAGTATACAAGGCATATTGACATTTGAGAGAGACATACAGCAAGGCATACAGTAATCACAGGTGTTGAATTGGGAGAGCTAGCTAAAACAGTAGGTGAGACAACAACAGCTAATCAGCTAGCACAACAACAGCAGGTAGAATGGCGATTGATTAGGCAGAGAGGGTCGGATTAACTACACACAGAGCCTAAGTGCGGCTGGGGCCGACAGATAAAACATAAACAAGCAGAATGGATTACCGTGAATTAATGGACAGTCCAGCATGCATCAGCTATGTAGCCAAGTGATCAGTGTCCAAGGGGCAGCGGTGGATGGGGCAGGGAAGCTGGACTGGCGAGTGTTATCCAGGTTAGAAAACTAACAATGACTAAATAGCTTGTAGCCAGTTAGCTGGTTAGCTTCTGAAGGTTCTTGAGTGTGTTCTAAAAATGTAAAGATAATAGCGGTTCCGTATCACATTGGGTGAGGCAGGTTACCGGAAGGTATAAACAAATTAAAAATCGAAAAGGGATAGAAAGTAAATATGGGTTCAGTGAGTGTTTGGGACGCGGCGATTCAGATGGTTAGCAGGCCTGTGCTAACAAGCTAACAGTTAGTAGACGGTGCTAAACACGGTAGCAGTTAGCGGACCGGGCTAAACAAGCTAGCAGTTAGCAGGCCGAATTTGCAAGCAAGGAGATAGCAAGGGCTAGAGAGTTAGCCTTTGGGGACGTCGCGATGGGGGGAGTCTGTTTATTCCTCTTCATGCGGTGACATCAATGGACCGGTCGTGGGTCTGGATATCGTAGCCCAGGAGCTCAAAATGTTCCGTTTGCGATGGGAATCCGGGGGTGAAAAATAAAATAATAGATAGGTCCGTTATGCTCTGGTTAGAGTCGCGTTGTTCGAACTGGCGAGAGCTTTCCGAGCTAAAGGTTAGCTGATGACCGGTTAGCTGACCGGTTAGCTGAAGACCGCTAGCAATGTTTTGCTGAAGCTGGTAGTTAGTTGGCTAGTTGGCTAGCTTCAGTTGAGGGGTTCCAGATC
This sequence comes from Oncorhynchus mykiss, assembly GCF_013265735.2. Taxonomy (NCBI): domain Eukaryota; kingdom Metazoa; phylum Chordata; class Actinopteri; order Salmoniformes; family Salmonidae; genus Oncorhynchus; species Oncorhynchus mykiss. The sequence continues at coordinate 42,823,296 of NC_048571.1, forward strand.
CGAAGTAAATATAAATACTTTAGGAAAAAAAGCTACGTTGGGTGAGGCGGGTTGCAGGAGAGTATTTAGAAGAAGTTGAGGTTCAGCAAAAAGTTTTAAAGATATGTGAAGAAAAAAAATGAAAACAAACGATATATACAAGGGACACGACAACACGTCCTACTGCTACGCCATCTTGGATTGTTCTAATGCTTCTTGGCAGTGTCATAAAGTGTATTTTCTACAAGTTATTTAAAATACGATGACAAAAACATGACTGTAAAGAATTCATTACAACAACAACAAAGGACTTAAGAAACAAACTTTCGAATGAAAGGAAACTTCTTGGCAGAGAAAAAAACTCCTTTAAATAAACGTGGGTTATGACACTTATGTAGGTGTCAAAATCAGCCATAAAATAACGCAATATATGTCACAACAGGTGTAAATATATGGGTCATGACACTGTCATAATGTGTTACCGTATGACACTGGGTGTCAAGTAAAGTGTTACCCAACATTTGTATTTAGTTTTGGAGAATTTATTTGCCTTCTGTAAGTTTAAGAAATATTGCCTAATGTCTTGTCATTTTGTTAGCAAAAACCCACATCTCTTTAAGATCGTTTCTCTCATTTCTCTCACTCACTAGGAAGGAGGATTATGAACGTTCACAGAAGTAACAAGTAAAGGTAGCAATTACTTATGGTGTTTTTAATGATAATGTTGTTTATGAATTATTAAGTGATTAAAACACATCCCTCTGTTACCAAATCAGTAACAGACTGACCACAAAATCTGTCACATAATGACTGTAATTGAATTGGCCACAATGGGAAATTATAGTAGTCACAAACCAGAGTTTCAGTAGAGCACAGAATAGCACAGTAGATTATAGTACAGTACAGTAGAGCACACATGAGTAGAGTACAGTATAATGTAATGTACTCTACTGGACTGTACTTTACTGTACTGAAGTATACTATACTCTATATTTCTTTACTCTATTGTACTGTGCTGTGCTCTACTGTATTGTACTTTACTGTGCTCTACTATATTGTACTATACTGTACTTTACTGTGCTCTGCTATATTGTACTATACTGTACTGAACTAATCTCTACTCTACTTTTCTTTACTTTGTTGTACTGTTCTCTACTCTGCTCTTCTGTACTCTATTGTGCTGTACTGTGATGTCCAAACATGGATGTCTATGCTTAGATACAGATTTGGTATGGCCTGGACCAACCACATTTGGTCTTGTTTGGGGGCCGAGCTCATTCAAAAAATAGGCCGTGTGAATAATACCCAAACATGCAAAGGAGGATATAAAATGTTTCTACTTTGGGTACCTATTCAGGATACAGCACCATGATGAAAATGACATTCATATGCATTTCTGTATAGTACAGATCAAGGACCCATGATGTCATTCTGTAACTATAATTCTGTTATCGGGTGTTGATCCACTTCAGTTACTGTAGTTCAATACCCAAAACAGATTTTCAAACTCAAGATGTTATATCATAGCTGGCACCGTATTCTTTTTGAAGACAACTTTGAATCTTAATTTGGAGTAGATATTTAACACTTAAAAAAAAAAACTTGGTCACATAAAAAACTGAGGGAGAATTTAATGTCATTTACCAAAGTTTGTGTCTGCATCGTTCCTAAAGTAAATGTGTTTTAGTAAAATATTCAGTGGCAATTGTTAAAAGTAGACTTGTTAGTCCTGTGTGGCCCACTTGGTAGAGCATGGCACTTACAATGCCAGGGTTGTGGGTTTGATTCCCATGGGGGACCAGTATTAAAATGTATAAACTCACTACTATAAATTGCTCTGGATAAGTATCTACTTAAATGTTACTCTTTACAATAGTTCATTTTTGCTTGGCATACATTTTAAAGTAAAAAAGTATGTCTCAGCGTCACTGTTTCTGTGGAATTGCCCAAGTACAACAACAGGTTGATTATGTTGATCCAAATGGAATGATCTACAAAAAAAGATTTACAACAGTGACACAAACAAAAGTCTGGTCCCTCTTTGCTGCTCCCAAGAGAAATGTTTATGAATCCAGTGATGCAGTATTTCAGTGATAGTAGCCTTTGTAACTCTTGTCATGGGATTTTGACACATTTCTGTAAGATTATATTTTTATAGAATCTCACGCAGAAGCAGTCATCATCAGTGTTGCAGAGATGGATTATTTTCAGACTCAAGTAATGCTCACTGCCAAGCTGATGGATTGTTTTCAGACTCAAGTAATGCTCACTGCCAAGCTGATGGATTGTTTTCAGACTCAAGTAATGCTCACTGCCAAGCTTACTTGTTGGAAACATTACTGCATGTTTGATGTTTTACTGTGTGTTTGATTTTTTTTCATAACCAGAGCACTATTGTTACAGGTCCCAGTTTTGGGACGGGTGCAGCAGATAGTAGTTCCTGTAACACAGGATAAATGATAAAACAGGAGAACGTGGCTTCTCTTTCAAAGGTTCTCTCAATTATGAGAACACACAGGTGCAGGATCTCGTATAGTCCCAGTGTGAAAGGAACACATCTCACAGCCTCCTACTGGCCAACAGTAGTATAAGTGCATTGCAATGGCAAAACCTCGGAGGACTGACATTTCAGCAAAAGCATTCTTCCCCAATGCAAAGAAACAATACACAAACACAAATGTGACCATACATTTTGTGTGCATCACAATTCTGTACTGTTTTTCTAATCCCCATAATTCGTTATTTTCTGTCAAGGTCTCACAACCAGTATAATTACCAATAATACAGCACTTTTAATTAAAGACTACCACTCATGCCAATGTTTAGAATAATGTTTCTTGAAAATAAAATCATTATGTGGCTTCCGTAGTCTAACTGCTTGACGAAGAGCAAACCGTTGTAGTCATAGGTCTACTGTGGTGTTTCTGAGAAAAGTCTTACAAAAGGAAGCTATACATCTCTCAGATCTTGTCGGCTGGCAAATGCATGAATTAAGCAGAGTCAGCTAGCCTTGAGCAGTAATTGAACGGGAAACCACTGCCCTTACAAAGGTGAATTTTGAACACTTCTGGCAAATTTGCTGCAAACTAAATAGTGTGCCACACAATGTTGCTAGAAGTTGACAAAACGTTTGCCACTGGTGGTGAATCTGCGGCAAGCCTTTGGCAACAACGATATTTATTGCCACTAGTGGCAAACAGTTCACCAGAAGTCGTTTCTGATGAACACATGAGTTCCAAGAACAATAACTGTTGATGACCAATCAAGAGGATTAGAAACATGTGTTGTAAAATAGAAACCAAGCTATCTAGCTAGCTACAGTACTGTCATGACTTTGTCCTGTTGGGTGATTGTCGTAAAAAAAATATTTCCCTGCCACCCACCGGTTTATGACCTGCCACCCACCGGTTTATGCCCGGGGTGTAGTGGAGGAAGAAGTCAGGCGCAGGAAGCAGAGAGTTCAGGGTAGCGATACACCACACCGGTGAAAACAACGCCAAACTGACGCTCCTGCGATCCAGTTTTGTGAAAAACTGTGCTCCGTGAAATGATTCCACCGCCGTAGCGATGAGAGGTAGTGGGTAACTAAACCCCACTGTGATGGCATTTAGACCTTTATAATCAATGCACGGACGCAGACCTCCCTCCTTTTTCTTCACAAAAAAGAAACTCGAGGAGACGGGTGAGATGGAGGGCCGAATGTACCCCTGTCCCAGAGATTCCGTGACATATGTCTCCATCGCCAACGTCTCCTCCTGGGACAATGGGTACACGTGACTGGTGGGAAGCGCAGCGTTTACCTGGAGATTTATCGCACAATCCCCTCCCGGTCGATGAGGTGGTGATTTAGTCGCTCTCTTTTTACTGAAAGCGATTGCCAAATTGGCATATTCGAGGGGGGGATGCGCACCGTGGAACCCTGGTCTGGACTCTCCACCGACGTGGCACCGATGGAAACTCCCAGACACCTTCCAGAACACTCCTCTGACCACCCCTGGAGAACCCCCTGTCTCTACAAAATCTTAGGATTGTGACTAGCCAGCCAGGGAATCCCCAGCACCACTGGAAACGCAGGCGAACCGATAATGAAGAGACTAATTCGCTCCCTATGATTCCCCTGCGTCACCATGTCTAGTGGAACCGTGGCCTCCCTGACTAACCCTGAACCTAATGGCCAGCTATCTAGGGAGTGCAAGGGGAAGGGAGAATCTATCGGCACGAGCGGAAAACCCAACTTGATGGCGAGTCCGCGATCCATAAAGTTCCCAGCTGCCCCTGAATCGACTAGCGCCTTATGCTGAGAAGAGGGGAAAAAAATTAAGAAACAAAATCAAGACAAACATGTGACCAACAGGGGGTTCTGGGTGAGTTTGGTGATGACTCACCTGGGGTGAGTAAATAAAGCCCAACCAATTAACCTAACTCAACACAGGTGCAACTAATAAACAGACAAGGGGGAAAGAAGGATCAGTGGCAGCTTGTAGGCCGGTGGGAGTCGTGATCCCCCCCCCCTCCCCCCCTAAATACCTTTCCCCTTCTCTCTCCATGACAAAAATTGACTTTTGAAAATCCTTTGTCACCACAGAGAGACTGTGCAATACAATAACATCAAAAGGTTGGGAAGGAAAAATATTTCTGTTATCCAACCAGTTGAAATTATCGTTGGTACTATTATCGTTGGTACTTAAAGACTATGATGTCAGATCAGTTGTTGTCTGGGACAATGTTACTGATGACAGGACAACATATATTGTATCTTGAAAAGTCTACACCTTCTAGTAATCAGATTCACATGTCATTGTTGTGCAATTTAAATGTGTAAATATGAAACTAATAAATGTGAAAAATTTGCAAAAAATATTAAATGTAATTTTAGCCTTCCAAATGAGAGAATTGTTTTCATAAGTCATTTTATGCTCACTCAGTGGCCACGCCCAAGTGAACAGACATTGGTTGGAGAGGGATGAAACACGCCCTTCTCTTCGCCAGCATAAAGCCCCTGTGACCCAATTCATGTCAGACTAAGCAAACCCCAGCGTGAGCTGTGGTTGCGAATGGTTGAATATCCACTCTATATAACGAAATTTACACGAGACTAGATCACGTGGAGGTGACGATCACCACGCTGGAAGGATGAATTTCTACTAGACCAGCCAGAATTCAGCGCGAGCTGATTGTGGCAAAGTGGTATGAACTCTGAACTTGTATTCATTAAAGAAGAAGTGATACATCCTAGAAGTCGCGTTATCAGCTGCAGCTGTAAACGTACGTGACCTAGGAAAGGACATAATAATTCTTAATAAGAATGGCAGGGTACAACATATCTGCCGTACAACATTACGACCAGAAAGATTCTTCAAAGGACAATGGCGACCTCTACTGGGCAAACCAGTCTTCCATCTGAGCGCAGCTCAGTGTAAATATATATTTAGCATTTTCCTTTTCCGAATGGAGGGTTATTAGAATGCATAAGATTCTGTATTTACGGTAGCATAGCTTCTCAAGGTCCGACAGAGACCAAATCCCCTGTGTCTCTCAATCTTCCCGCTCTTTCATTCAAACCCAACCCCCTTTCTTTGTGTAACCAGCCGTCATATCAGTTTCGTCCGCTAGGGACTTTTTCTTTTATGACATGATTAGTAGTCAATGTATGATCCATCCTGTGTATATGTAATTCTGCGGGTTTATTCAGGTATTGAGTAAATAAATAATTAAGTCAACATTTTTTGCTGATTCAATTTCTTCAGTTGAGATTGAATAAGGTGATGATTAATAATTGACTGCTATTGATATAAAAGATCTTCAGATCTTTAAGAGTTTATTCGGAAGACAGCAGCTCTATAAACACTCTTCCGTGGTGCCCCAGGTTATTAAAGAGTTAATTGTTGCATGGTTTAATTCAATCATGTAATCAATCAAGCGTTATGTAATCAATTTTATAAAATAGCCTGTCATATCATTTATTCAGTCAGAGACACGACAGTACCTTCCAAATTTTTCCGGTGAGTCTGTAACTTATTAACTAAACTTCCTAATAAACGTCTAAATGATGCCTCGTTAGCAATGTCATGTTTTATGAGAGAGTGAAACAGATTCTGTCAGTGCCACTGACTATTTTGCTAAATTAATATGAAAGGTAGCTAGCTAACTGATAATTTGCCTAAACACTTAACTTTTTAGGTGAATACATTGCTGTCTTTTAATACCAATATGCATGTCAATATGCTCACGGTTCAGTATCATGTTAGCTAGCACAACAGCTAAGGTAGCTAGCTAGCAACAATATGAGTTGATTTGAGATCAGAGCAAAACATCACTTTTGCAGATGGATACCGTTCCCCTACCTGTGGTGTTGAAAGATGCTATATTGGGGGGAGGATGCATCAACACACTGGAAATGTGTTTGTGGTGTACTCACTCATAAGACCTTTTTAAAGTAATAAATTAGTGTATTGTCTTCGGCCTTCAATCAAACTGAGGACAGAGAAATATGTGTGCACCAGACAGGCCAAGGCTTCTTGCATACATGGCTTTGAGATGTAAGTTTCACTCTAAAAATGTTGGGTTGCTTAGATAACCCAATTGCTGGGTTGCAGGCATTGGGTCAATAGTTTGGTTATTTTCTGTAAATACAGAAATGATGGGTTGTTGGTGCTGGGTCATTAAGGTTGGGCTATGGATATTTGACCCAGCCATTGGGTTAGTACTCCTGCCACCAGCACATGAAGTCCACCAGAATACTTGGAAGTATAGTAGTTCAAGTGCGACTGAGTGACTGAAGAGTGGAAAATGGCTAACAGACCAGGGGTGTTATGGCTGACTGAAAACAGTAAGTAACAAACGTTACAAATTATGAATTTGATGGTCATTTAGGTTAAATAGGTTATTCTATCATAATTATGCAGCTAGCTAACGTTAGCTTGAGTGCTAGCTAGCCATTTACTGTGCTAATATCTCTGGCTGTGGTAACATTAACTAGCTAGCTAACGTTAGCATCTTGACCATGCTCGGTAGCTTACTGAAGTGTTGTCACGGAATATAACTGTCTGACACTTCTTCTGGACTGTCTCGGACACTGTTTCACTCATAAGCTAATGTTAGCTAAGTTAGCTGGCTAGCTAAGCTACCATAGCAAGATTTCAATTGTTCTCCACCTGGGTTAATATAAACAAGCTATTTGGCAAGCTTATCTCATGCGTTCATGGTGATTAATTGAGTTAGTGTTACTGTACTGGTTTTCAATGGTTTCCAATGGTTTCTGACAGTGACAGCTTTATTCGGACTTGTGAAGTTGTGGGGAATGGATGCAAATTCTGTTAGCTAGCTAACGTTAGAGTTTACCTTAAATTTGATGTAACCAAGTTAGTTTAGCTATGTTTCTAACATTTCTTTATTTCTGTACTTAAATGCAATGAATGGACAGCATTGTAAAGATACGCGTTTATCTAGGTATGGTAAGGGGTGAAATAATTATAGCCAGTTATAATTTAAACTGTTTAGCAGATTATAAAAAAAGATTGGTCTTTACATGGCTAAAAGAAAAGGAATATAACATATACTGTTTACAGGAAACTCACTCTACATCCTCAGATGAATTTGCGTGGAAAAAGGAATGGGGTGGTGAAATAATTTTCTGTCATGGACAAAGGAACTCAAAAGGTGTGATGATACTAATTATCAAAAATGTCGATCTGAATGTGCAAATAGTCAGGAATGATTTGCAAGGAAGGTGGATCCTTTTGAATATGAAAGTAGACGAAAAAGAGATTTGGCTCAAATGGCCCAAATCAGGATGATCCATACTTCTTCAAAAACATTTATACCAAGTTAATTGAACTTACAGGCAACAAATGATCAAATCATTATGGAAGGAGACTATAACACAGTGTTAAGTACCTCAATGGACCGTAAAGGTAGTCAATCTATAATCACCATGCCCTTAAGGAAATCACAAATGTTATGGACACATTAGAAATAGTGGATATTTGGAGACTAAAAAAACTTGACCTAGTGAGATATATATGGAGGAGACTTAATCAAGCTAGTCGTCTTGACTACTGTCTTGTCTCTTTATCTCTTGCATCAAAGGTTAGACAGAATGCGATAAGCTCATCATCTAATTGGCATTCACATGACTCTTAGATTTTCCACGTGTATGGGGATATTGGACATTTTATCAAAGTTTACTGGGGAGGACAACTTATTTTTAACTAAGACAACATAATTTATATAGCCCTTCGTATATCAGCTGATATCTCAAAGTGCTGTACAGAAACCCAGCCTAAAACCCCAAACAGCAAGCAATGCAGGTGTAGAAGCATGGTGCCTAGGAAAAACTCCCTAGAAAGGACAAAACCTAGGAAGAAACCTAGAGAGGAACCAGGCTCTGAGGGGTGGCCAGTCCTCTTCTGTCTGTGCTGGGTGGAGATTATAACAGAACATGGCCAAGATGTTCAAATGTTCATAAATGACCAGCATGGTCAAATATTAATAATCACAGTAGTTGTCGAGGGTGCAGCAAGTCAGCACCACAGGTGCTGAACAGTTGAAACTGGAGCAGCAGCACGGCCAGGTGGACTAGGGACAGCAAAGAGTCCTCATGCCAGGTAGTCCTGACGCATGGTCCTAGGGCTCAGGTCCTCCGAGAGAGAGAAAGAAAGAGAGAAAGAGAGAATTAGAGAGCATACTTAAATTCACACAGGACACCGGATAAGTCAGGAGAAGTACTCCAGATATAACAAACTGACCCTAGCCCCCCGACACATAAACTACTGCAGCACAAATACTGGAGGCCGAGACAGGAGGGGTCAGGAGACACTGTGGCCCCATCCGATGATAGGGCAGGACAGGGCCAAACAGGAAGGATATAACCCCACCCACTTTGCCAAAGCACAGCACCCACACAACTAGAGGGATATCTTCAACCACCAATTTATCTTCCTGAGACAAGGCCGATTGTAGCCCACAAAGATCTCCGCCACGGCACAACCCACATCAGGGACTCAACCCACTCAAGTGACGCACCCCTCCCAGGGACGGCATGAAAGAGCACCAGTAAGCCAGTGACTCAGCCCCTGTAATAGGGTTAGAGGCAGAGAATCCCAGTGGAAAGAGGGGGACCGGCCAGGCAGAGACAGCAAGGGCGGTTCATTGCTCCAGAGCCTTTCCGTTCACCTTCACACTTCTGGGCCAGACTACACTCAATCATATGATCCACTGAAGAGATGAGTCTTCAGTAAAGACTTAAAGGTTGAGACCGAGTCTGCGTCTCTCACAAATCCCCTTATTGTTTGGGATACCTTTGAATTTACCTTCAGAGGTCATTCAATATTCATCAATAATTAAAAAGCAGTTTCTGGCTAAAGAGACAAGACTAACAAGGGAAATCCATTAACTAATAGTACACCTAGATAGCAATAAAAACAATACTACAGAGATACAAAATAAGTTAGAGGAAAAACAAAAAGAACTTAAGGAACTTTTTCAAGAACTTTCTAATGTCATCTATTACAAAATAAAGCAAACTGGATGGAATATGGAGAAAAATGCACAGAATTCTTCCTGAATCTTTAATACAGAAACGCTAACAAAAATAATTTGCACAGACTCGTTACTAAAGACGGAGTCATCTATGATTCTCCGAATTATATTTTAAAAGAGGAAGCTAATTATTTTAGGCAGATGTTGTCTTTTCTGTCTCATCCTCTCCCACTGAATGAGGATTACGGTAAGGAATTATTTCCAAATAATATAAAAAATAGAAAATAAAAAAATGTACAGAAAGATCAGTGCGAAGGCCAAATTACAGAGGAAGAACCTTTTGAGACTATTAAATCCTTTCATTCTGGAAAAAACATCAAATGGATCAAATTAATGTACAGTAATCCCAGGTGTAAAATAGTAAATAACTGCTAATTCTCAGAGACTTTTGATTTGTCAGGAGGAGTTAAACAAGGGTGTCCGCCGTCACCATATCTATTTGTTATGGCCATCGAAATGCTAGCTTTAAAATCAGATCCAATAACAACATTAGAGGATTAGAAATTGAAGGCTTAAAAACAAAGTTGTCCATGGATGCCGATGACTAGTTTTATATTAAGTCCGCGAGCTAGATCCCTGCAATGTCTCATTGAAGATCTAGATAACTTTTTTTGTACTCTCTGGACTAAAACCTAATTCTGATAAGTGTACAATATTACGTATTGGATCTTTAAAAAAATAATACTTTTGCATTACCCTGCAGTTTACCTATAAAATGGGCTGATGGTGAAGTAGACATACTTGGTATTCATATCACAAAATATATAAATAAGCTCTCCACACTGAATTTCAATAGAAAACTTGTAAAAATAGACAAGATCCTGCAACCATGGAGAGGTAAAAATACCTGTCTATTTATGGAAAAATTGCCCTGATTAACTCCTTATGTCATATCCTCATATCCTTATGTCCTTATGTCATATCTCAGTTTACTCACTTTGATGTTCAAGTAGAAATACTGGTTAACTCTCTCCACCTGCCCATTACTCTCGGGGGGGGAAACCTGAGGTAAGACTAACCGAAATCCCCAGACGCTCCATGAACGCCTTCCAGACCCTTGATGTGAACTGGGGACCCCGATCAGACACTATATCCTCAGGCACCCCATAGTGCCGGAAAACGTGTGTAAACAGGGCCTCTGCAGTTTGTAAGGCCGTAGGGAGACCGGGCAAAGGGAGGAGACGACAGGACTTCGAAAACCGATCCACAACGACCAGGATCGTGGTGTAACCCTGTGAAGGTGGAAGATCAGTCAAAAAATCCACCGACAGGTGCGACCACGGCCGTTGAGGAACGGGAGAGGTTGTAGCTTACCTCTGGGCAGGTGTCTAGGAGCCTTGCACTGGGCGCACACCGAGCAGGAGGAAACATAAATCCTCACGTCCTTAGCTAAAGTGGGCCACCAGTACCTCCCATCAAGACAGCGCATCGTCCGACCTATCCCAGGATGACCAGAGGAGGGTGACGTATGAGCCCAATAGATCAGTCGGTCGCGGACAGCAGACGGAACGTACAGACGACAAGCTGGACACTCAGGGGGAGAGGGCTCTGCACGTGACGCCCGCTCAATGTCCGCATCTAGCTCCCACACAACTGGCGCCACCAAACACGAAGCTGGGAGTATGGGAGTGGGATCCATGGACCGCTCCTCTGTGTCATACAGCCGAGACAATGCGTCTTCCTTAACGTTCTGGGAGCCTGGTCTGTAAGAAAGAGTAAACACAAAACGAGTGAAAAACATGGCCCACCTTGCCTGGCGAGGATTCAGTCTCTTCGCCTGCCGGATGTACTCCAGATTGCGGTGGTCAGTCCAGATGAGAAAAGGGTGTTTATCCCCCTCAAGCCAATGCCTCCACGCCTTCAAGGCTTCTACGACAGCTAACAGCTCTCGGTTCCCCACATCATAGTTTCGCTCCGCCGGGCTGAGCTTCTTCGAAAAGAAAGCACAGGGGCGAAGCTTCAGTGGCGTACCCGAACGCTGAGAGAGCACTGCTCCTATCCCAGCTTTGGATGCGTCCACCTCCACTATGAATGGCAAAGAGGGATCCGGATGAGCCAACACAGGCACCGAGGTAAACAGAGTATTGAGGTGTCCAAAAGCCCTGTTCGCCTCAGCCGACCGCTGCAAGCGCACCGGGCCCCCCTTTAGCAGTGAGGTAATGGGAGCAGCCACCTGACCAAAACCCCGGATAAACCTCCGGTAGTAATTGGCAAACCCTAAAAATCGCTGCACCTCCTTTACCGTGGTTGGAGTCGGCCAATTACGCACGGCTGTAATGCAGTCGCTCTCCATCTCCACTCCTGAAGTGAAAATCTGATGCCCTAGGAAGGAGATGGATTGTTGTAAGAACAAGCATTTCTCAGCCTTGACATATAGATCATGCTCCAACAGGCGACCAAGCACCCTGCGCACCAGGGACACATGCTCGGCTCGTGTAGCGGAGTATATCAGAATATCATCGATATACACCACTACACCCTGCCCGTGCAGGTCCCTGAAGATCTCATGTACAAATGATTGGAAAACTGATGGAGCATTCATCAACTCATATGGCATGACAAGGTACTCATAATGACCTGAGGTGGTGCTAAATGCCGTCTTCCACTCATCACCCTTCCGAATACGCACCAGATTGTACACACTCCTGAGATCCAATTTTGTGAAAAAGCATGCCCCGTGCATTAACAACCGTATTTATCAGAGGTAGCGGGTAACTATATTTCACTGTGATTTTATTTAGACCTCGATAATCAATGCACGGGCGTAAACCGCCATCCTTCTTTTTCACAAAAAATAAACTCGAAGAGACGGGTGAAATGGATGGCTGAATGAACCCCTGATGCAGGGATTCAGAGACATGTCTCCATAGCCACCCTGCTTGCGACAGGGGATACACGTGACTCCTGGGATATGCAGCATCTACCAGGAGATCTATCGCACAATCCCCCCCGTCGATGGGGTGGTAATTGAGTCGCCTTTTTACAGAAGGCGAAAGCCAAATCGGCATAGTCGGGGGGAATGCGCACGGTGGAGACCTGGTCTGGACTTTCCACCGTAGTTGCACCAAAGGAAACCCCTAAACACCTACCTGAGCAGTCTCGCGACCACCCCATGAGAGCCCTCTGTGGCCAAGAAACAGTGGGGTTATGACAAGCTAACCAGGGTAGGCCTAGCACCACAGAATACGCAGGAGAATCAATAAGGAAAAGACTAATCTTCTCCTTGTGACCCTCCTGCGTTATCATACACAAAGGTGCGGTTACCTACCTGATAAACCCTGACCCTAATGGTCGACTATCTAAGGCATGAATAGGGAAAGGCATATCCACAGAAACAATAGGGATCCCTAAACTACGAGCTAAACTTTTATTAATGAAATTCCCAGCCGCACCTGAGTCTACTAGCGCCTTATACTGGGAATGCAGGGAAAAATCAGGAAAAGAGACCGAGACAAACATTAGTGCAACAGAGGGCTCTGGATGAGAATGGTGCCTACTCACCTGGGGTGATGCCAGAGTGCCCTGCCTGCCTTCTCTATTTCCAGAGGAACCAACCCAGCACCGACCAGCAGTGTGCCCTCTGCGACCATGAATGGTGCTCAAGCGGGAACCCCCTCCGGTCTCCCTGCGCACCATCCCTCCCAATTCCATAGGTTCGGGAGAGAGGGAGCGGGAGGATGGAACAACCATACCCTGATCTAGACATCCACGAGTAGCCAGCATGTTGTCCAGCCTGATGGACATGTCCACCAGCTGGTCGAAGATGAGGGTGGTGTCTCTACAGGCCAGCTCCCGACGAACGTCCTCGCGTAGACTACAACGGTAATGGTCGATCAGGGCCCTGTCGCTCCATCCAGCGCCAGCAGCCAAGGTCCTAAACTCCAAAGCAAACTCCTGTACACTCCTCGTCTCCTGCCTCAGATGATAGAGGCGCTCACCCGCCGCTTTGCCTTCGGGTGGATGGTCGAATACTATCCGGAAATGGCGGGTGAACTCCTCAAAATGGTCCAACGCCATATCCTCCTCTCTACACACAGTGCTGGCCCATTCCAGGGCTTTCCCGGTGAGGCATGAGATGAGGGCGCAACTCACTGTCAGATGGTACTGGGGAGACCGTGGCCAGATACAAGTTCAGCTTAAGGAGGAAACCCTGGCAGCCGGCAGTATCTCCGTTGTATCCCGTGGGTAGGGATAAATGGATCTTCGGTTCCGGAGGGGAAAAAGCGTTCAAGGGAGATTCCGGTTGTGGTGGTGGTGGCGCTGGAGAAACTCCCTGTCTCTCCCAGCAATCCATATTCTGGACAATGCCATCCATTACAGTGCTCAAACAGTCAATCGCCTCCGCTTGTTCCCGGACACGTTCCTCCACCTCCATGAGCGTAGTGTCCTCTCCTGCTGACTTCATATTTTTAGGGTCAGAGATTCTGTCAGCGCCGTGTGTATAGGTGGCAGGGAAGTCAGGCGCAGGAGAGTTAAAATGGAGTGTAAAAGGAAGTCTTTCAATAACTGTCCACAGAACATTCTCCATAACACTAAAAGTACAGACATGAACAAACATGGGTACGAGGACCCGTCGCGCACCAACACAACAAATAAAAAACACTGACAACAAAACAATCTCTGACAAAGACATGAGGGGAAACAGAGGGTTAAATACACACGGAACATGCGTTTACTTGATAGCTACCTACACAAATAGCTAGCTAGAACAAAGTGTTAATAAGATAAAACATTAAAAAGATTAAAAGCAATACAAATAAGTTCAAAACCAATGGAAAATGAAAAATGGATCAATGATGGCTAGAAGACCAGTGACGTCGAACGCCGAGCACCGCCCGAACAAGGAGAGGCAACGACTTCGGTAGAAGTTGTGACAGCGATATTATTTTTATTTGTCAAACGGAAGCATCGATCATAATGCATCGATCATAATGTCACCAGAATAAGACACTCAATATTTACTTGAAAAGGATCATCAAGCTCGTCACCTTGCACTTTCACCACCTTGTGAAGTTCATCATTTATTTAATCTGTACCCTAATAAATTGCATGCTTTTCCGAGTGGAAGTGGGAGGACCACACAACATATTGTCATCGCCTGGCTCCCAAGTTTACTTCGATGTGATGGTTATTATATATTTTGAGCATAAAGGAGTTTCCACAGACATTTCTCACATAGTTCATTTTAACGACACTAAAAGATCACACCATGTCGAATTAACAAATTGTCTGTAGGCATTTATAAAATTATACTGGCATTTCATGGTTCCATCAGCCCGGTTGTGACTTCTTTTATGCAGGTAATTCATCAACAGGAAATGGGTGGATGGAAACATGGTTAGGGTTGTGTAAAGGAACCTTTGAGCCTCCAGACCCAAATGAATTAAAGATGTAGGCATCAAACAGGGATTGTGTGTTGAATGGCTATAAAATATACAAAATAAATTGTGTGGGATGGCATTGTCAGTGTGCCTCCATGCTTTGCACATGTCCTCATATTCTAAAATCAAATGATTTCTCTAACAGGTTGGGAACAACGTGGTTGTGTACCTGCACCAGGCAGAGGTGACCAGACTTTACCCATTTGTATTGGCTCTTGGGGACTGCTCACAAGTGTTTACAGTCATTTGTGGACCGGCATTGGAGCAAGGTACACTGCTTGGGGAACTGGATATTTTTTTCAAGTCCTATTATGTGTTTGATATCAACTTTCCCACTGTGCTCCAGCATGGGAATTCCTACAGACTATGGTGTATCAGCTGCCAGGAACAGAATCCTCCATAGTAAGACTGTTGCAAGAATGGGTTTTTTCCACTGAACAATAGTGGATAAGTATCTGCTCTTGTATGTAGTGTGAGAAGTGACAGGAGGAAGCACAGCCCTCCGGCTGATATGTTCCTGTGAATTAATAGATAATATAACCGGATCAAAAATAAAAATGCAACATGTTAAAGTGCTGGTCCCATGTTTCATGAGCTGAAATGAAATGAAAGATTCCAGAAATCTTCAATACGCACAAAAAGCTTATTTCTCTCAAATGTTTTGCACAAATTTGTTTACATCCCTGTTACATCCCTGTTAGTAAGCATTTAATCAAGATAACCCATCCAACTGACAGGTGTGGCATGTCAAGAAGCTGATTAAACAGCATGGTCATTACACAGGTGCACGTTGTGCGGAGGACAATAAAATGCCACTCTAAAATGTGCCGTTTTTTTCAAGAAACACAATGCCACAGATGATTCAAGTTTTGAGAGAGCATGCAATTGGCATGCTGACTGCAGGAATGTCCACCAGAGCTGTTGCCAGAGAATGTAATGTTGATTTCTCTACCATAAGCCGCCTCCAACATTGTTTTAGAGAATTTGGCAGTACGTCCAACCCGGCCTCACAACAGCAGACCACATGTAACCACGCCAGCCCAGGACCTCCACATCTGGCTTCTTCACCTGTGGTTGGGTGGTGCTGAGGAGTATTTCTTTCTGTAATAAATTACTTTTGTCTGGAAAAACTTGTTCTGATTGGCTGGACCTGGTTCCCAAGTGGGTGTGTATATGCCATCCTAGACCCACCCATGGCTGCACTCCTGCCCAGTCATGTGAAATCCATAGATTAGGGCCTAATGAATTCATTTCAGTTGACTGATTTCCTTATATGAACAGTAACTCAGCAACATCTTTTAAACTGTTTCATTCTGCATTTATATTTTTGTTCAGTATATATGTTGCCATTTAGCAGATGCCTTTATCCAAAGCGACTTACAGTCACAGTGCATACATTTTACGTGGTCCCAGGAATCTAACCCACTATCGTGGCATTGCAAGCGCCAACGCTCTACCGACTGAGCTACAGAGGACAGATGAGCCATGAGTGTCTCAGTCCAATGCTAATATGCTCTTAAGGCGCTATTTATAGCTCTGTTAATGTGCCAGCTTTTTGCCTACAGTACAGTATGCGGCTCATTTGCCTTTAGGGAAAGGGGGACATCTAGTCAGCTGTACAACTGCATGCATTCAACTGAAATGTGTCTTCCGCATTTAACCCAACCCCTCTGTATCAGAGAGGTGCGGGGGGCTACCATAATTGAAATCCACATCGGCACCAAGGGAAAAGTGGGTCAACTTCTTCAGGATCGGTGTCCCATCCACGGAACGGTTGAGCTAACGTAGGCTAATGCGATTACCATGAGGTTGTAAGTAACAAGAACATATCCCCAGACAGACATCTGATATTGGCAGAAAGCTTACATTCTTGTTAACTGCCTTGCTCATGGGCAACAGCTTTTTACCTTGTCAGCTCAGGGATTCAATCCAGCAACCTGCCGGTTACTGGCCCAATTATCTAACCACTAGGCCTAGCTGACCTGCTTTAGATCAACTACCTATGTAAGAATGTTGCTCATCGACTACAGCTCAGCATTTAACACCATAGTACCCTACAAACTCGGGGTCTCGACCCCGCCCTGGGTCCTGGACTTCCTGACGGGCCGCCCCCAGGTGGTGAGGGTAGGATACAACATCGCTGATCCTCAACACTGGGGCCCCACAAGGGTGCGTTCTGAGCCCTCTCCTGTACTCCCTATTCACCCATGACTGCGTGGCCATGCACGCCTCCAACTCATTCATCAAGTTTACAGACGACACTACAGTGGTAGGCTTGATTACCAACAACGACGAGACGGCCTACATGGAGGAGGTGAGGGCCGTCGGAATGTGGTGTCAGGAAAATAACCTCACACTCAACGTCAACAAAACAAAGGAGATGATCGTGGACTTCAGGAAAAAGCAGAGGGAGCACCCCCCTATTCGACGGAACAGTAGTGGAGAAGGTGGAAAGTTCCTCAGCGTACACATCACGGACAAACTGAAATGGTCCAGCCACACAGACAGCGTGGTGAAGAAGGCACAGCAGCGCCTCTTCAACCTCAGGAGGCTGAAGAAATTTGGCTTGTCACCAAAAACATTCACAAACTTTTACACATGCTCAATCGAGAGCATCCTGTCGGGCTGTATCACCGCCTGGTACGGCAACTGCTCTGCCCACAACCGTAATGCTCTCCAGAGGGTAGTGAGGTCTGCACAACGCATCACCGGGGACAAACTACCTGCCCTCCAGGACACCTACACCACCGATGTCACAGGAAGGCCAAAAAGATCATCAAGGACAACAACCACCCGAGCCACTGCCTGTTCACCCCGCTATCATCCAGAAGGCCTCGCCAGGTGCATCAAAGCTGGGACCGAGAGAATGAAAAACAGCTTTTATCTCAAGGCCATTGAGGGCTGCTGCCAACATACTGACTCAATCTCTAGCCACTTTAATAATTAAAAAGTGGATGTAATAAATGTATCACTAGTCACTTTAAACTATGCCACTTTATACTGTATAATGTTTACATACACTACACTATTCATCTCAAATGTATATACTGTACTCTATACCATCTACTGCATCTTGCCTATGCCGTTCAGCCATCACTCATCCATATATATTTTTATGTACATATTCTTATTCATTCCTTTACACTTGTGTGTATAAGGTAGTTGCTGTGAAATTGTTAGATTACTTGTTCGATATTACTGCATGGTCAGAACTAGAAGCACAAGCATTTCGCTACACTCGCATTAACATCTGCTAACCATGTGTATGTGACAAATAAAATAACATTTGATTTGATTTACTGAAGTTACTTTCTGGTACGCTTTCATTCTATCGCAATGATTTATTTTAAATACAAATGTTACATTTTGGGAATTGTGAAAAGTGTTTTATGAATGAATGCAGTTATTAAGTAATGAGTCCGAGTCCTTAGACGAGAGACCTTCAACTGTAATATCTTATACTTGTTCAGTGTAACAATGTTTTCACTCGACCCAAATATAGACCATTATTGCATGGTGGGTGTGTGTGTGTGTGTGTGTGTGTGTGCTGTCACCTAAGATAGCCGAAGTGTGCCAGTGAATGTGAATATCTGTTGATTAGCTCTGGCACTGTCTGATAGACAGATCTGTGTTAATACCACTTAAGACAGACAGTGTCACGCACGCATGCTTTGTTTTTCTCAGATTGCAGTCGGAGTGTCCACATCAAGTTCAATGTCTTTAACGTAATGATGGACTGTTGTTTCTCTTTGCTTATTTGAGCTGCGCTTGCCATAATATGGACTTGGTAGGCCTATTTGACTAAATAGGGCTATCTTTTGTATACCACCCCTACCTTGTCAAAACACGACTGATTGGCTCAAACGCGTTAAGAACTAAATAAATTCCACAAATGAACTTTTAACAAGGCACAACTGTTAATTGAAATGCATTCCAGGTGACTACCTTTTGATGTCTTCACTATTATTCTACAATGTAGAAAATAGTCAAAAATCAAGAAAAACCCTTGAATGAGTAGGTGTGTCCAAACTTTTGACTGGCTCTGTATAATGAATCAAGATTCATGATTCATCATCATATATCCTTGGTACTACGACCACGTTAATGAACATTGCTGAAATATGTGAAAAGAGATGTTGTTGTGAAGAAAAGACCAATGGAACCTTTTGTTTCCACCGAAACGTTAGGGTGAACACCTCTGCATTAGGGGAAATTGTGAGCTGAAGTATCAGAACAGTAATCAACAACATAAGATGTCTTTCACGGTAGCAGCTTCTGGGTCTGACTTGATGGCTTCAATTGAAAACGTGAGTGGAAGTCATATAGACTGAGTGGAAGAATCTCTCTCACGGAAAAAAAGAGGCAGACGTATAGCCTATCCACAGGGGGAAGCCCCGACCCAGCGTCAGTGTCTCTGTCTTTATGTACTTTCTCTACATCCTGATACTTCTGTTCTTGCTGAGTCATAGCTCATGCAAATGTATGTAACTTTTAAGAAGGGCAAATAGGCATTGAGATCGTGTAAAATGTTCAAAGGTTTAATTTGCAAGACATAAACGACAACCAAATTTAACACAATACACATTGTACAATATTTCACATTATTTTGCCAGACTGGCATTGTTGTCACATTATCTTTCTTCTAAATCTTAACCAGACACAGGAAGGAAGTAGTAGGCCTATTTCTCAGAAGCTTGTCAGTAGCCCATTTGTGACAATAACATCATGCGGATCTCCCAGAGCAGCAAAGAACAACCATTTTGTGGATAAGGAGGCAAGGCAAAGTAATAGGCCCAGCTAACATGCTTTTCCATAATAACAGATTACATGGGAATCAAATATTGACCATATTTTTTAATTTTCAAACAGGTGTCTGAAGTTGTTTCTGGTTTAAAATACATTTATTCTGAGTAGCATTGAGAATAATTGCAGCATTACGACAGACAGATAACCAGGTTTTTCCATCATGGCTCCCCCAAGCTTGGTGTTTTCACCAGGGAGGAGAGACTGCTGTCCCCACTTTCTTCAACTGGCCTCCGGCACATTGAGTCCTGGGCTGGGGCAGAATGATAGAGTTAGAATCCCCATACCAAACAATGCACAACATATACACAGACGACATCCAAGATTTGAGAGCCTATTAAACTCAAACGACAACACACATAATAGCTCAAGAAACTAAAATAACACTTCTCATAATCATTTTGTGACTTCGAGTTTCACTAGCAGTAGCGCATACCTGTTTTGACACCCGGGTTCTTGTAGTTCTTGATGCAAGGAATGATGACCAGGTTGCAGGTCACAGCGGTAAGTAGAAAAGTAAGCAGCAGGACAATTCCAATGAGTGGCATTACTGGAAGACAGAAATAAGGCATTAGTCATACAATGCCATACAACTATCCACTGTAGCACAATGTTTTACATGGATGTATAATGTCATGCCCTGGAGTCAAGAACAGCATGCAACCTTGGCCGTAGTCTGCCGTTGGGGACTTGGGACCAGTGAGGGCTGGTGTTACAGTGGGGGCATCGGGATGACGAGATGACCCTTGGCTCTGGTTCTGGATCAAGGACTTAGACACAGTCTGGATAGAGCCAGAGGGGGAAGTGGGCTGCATGGAGGGGAGGGTCTTCCCGTCTGACTCTGACTCTTCATTACAGACGACATCTCTCATCGTAGTGCCTGAAGTCTTCACTCCACTCTCACATCTAAGACGCAGACAGATACATGGACATGAGTCAAATTGCAGTTAAAATGATTCCCAATCAATTGCAGAGCATGACAAAAGGTCCAACATTATATTGTAAATGTAAGGAGACTGCTTGATACATCAGCAAATTGCAAAAATCTGACAAATGCTTGCACGTTTTTCTACATACTCTCGCCATTTCGCACACGTAGAGTCCTTGTCGGTGGTAAAGAATCCATGCTCACATTCACGGCATTTGAGTATTATACCTGAATCAAGAAATTAGGCCACATGCCAGTTATTCACAGATGCACTCATCAAGCCACTGAAAAACATCAGTATTATGTGATTCCACTTTACCTGATCTATCCAACCCAGAACCGACGGCACACTTGCATATGGTAGAGTCTTTGTCTCTGTTAGTGAATCCTCCACGACACTGACACTTAGCATTAGAAGTCTTTGTGCACTTTGATATTACCTCACTCCCAGAACCTGCATAGAAACAAGCATATCGTCTGTGGGTTACACTGGCATATTTTATGGCTATTTAGATTCAACTCAAAGATTTGGCGTGGGATCACGATACATTTGAAAGATGCCCTCTTCTGTCATGATTTACACATCCACAGGTTATTGTTTACGTAATGTATTCGTACTGATTATGACTTCTTATTGCATAATCATGTCTTACTCTCATTGCAGGAGTAGCAGGGTTGACATTGCAGAGATTCATTTGGTACTGCCTGGAAGTTCTCGTCGGGGCACGGTTCACACTGTTCCTTTTTTCCTCGACTTATCCTCTCACCTTGATAATATCGTTCACATGATTGTCATTGTACTGTGATTGTTCTCAATGTCGGACAGAGTCATTATTCCATGATGAGTGTCAACCAATTAGAAGTAGTCTTAATAGTATCAATGGTAAAGAAAGAATATTCAAGATAAATCTGCATCTACATTCATCCGCATCGCATAGTGGAGTACGATTCCCAGCAAAACATAAAGAAGCTCCACAATAGCCCTTAATATTCATTAACATACTTTACCTATTTTGCATTTAAAAGCCTCCACGGGATTTAAAGATCCATTAGAAATAAAAACACATGCATAGATGAGCACCCAGAATCTAGACAGGATCATCATATCACTCTGCCAATAGAAAAGAGAACTCCTGCCTGTCAACCTGTAGAGAGAGGGTGTAAAACTGTATAAAAGCTACTCGGGTGATGAAATCTCACTTATATCTAGAGTTTATATCGATATTTGATGTGGTGTAGTTCAGCTGTACCATGTCTGCGTTAACATTCCGTGATGAATCATAATTTCCTGTCCCTCTTAAGTTATCCCCGCCCCAAGAGTGGTAAACAAATTATATTTCTCTCATTCTTTCAACTGAAAATCCTCTGTCATTCAAGATTTGTTATATTTCCTTCAGGTCACTTCCACTCATATAGAATTTTTGTTTTACTCTTTGTTTGTGAGACAGTAATCAGTTACCAGTTACCTGTCCAAAATTGTAATCAGTAACATAACATTTGGGTTACCCAAACTCAGTAATGTAATATGATGACATTCAGTTACTTTTAGATTATTAAGAGGCATTCGAAGAAGACAAAAATGGATGTTACCAATTGAACCACATCTATTGCAGGATAAATCAATGTTGAAGTTTACATAGCTGACCACATATGGATGTTAAATTTGACTTTATGATTCGGTTATGTAGGCTTCTTCTAACCCATCACTTTCTACTACGTATAATATAATATGATACAATCCTATATTTACATTGAAAAACCAAAGTCGATCAGAATTTCTGTAATTCCAATAAATATTATACCCCTTGATCTTCAAGATTAGGACTTGGAAATATGGATGTATAGATTAGCCAAATTGTTTTACCTGAGCATAACCCCAAAACTAAGGATTTATTAGCCAGCTGTCACGCCCTAACCATAGAGAGCCTATAGGTCAGAGCGTGACTAGGGGGGTTTCTAGCGTTTCTATTTCTATGTTGGTATTTGTATAGTTCCCAATTAGAGGCAGCTGATTATCGGTGTCTCTAATTGGGGATCATACTTAAGCTGCCCATTGTTCCCACCTGTGTTGTGGGATATTGTTTTCAGTTAGTGCCTAAGTGTGCGCTGTACTGGACAGTTGTTTATGCTTAGTTGTTTGTGTTAAGTTTCACTTGGAAGTAAAGTATGTGGAACTATAAGCACGCTGAGCTTTGGTCCGCTGCTTTAGACGAATGTGACACCAGCCCTACTCTGTTTATGATTTTGTTGTCATGGAGGACTGATTGGGCTCATTGATTTGAGTTGATAAATAAATGCTGTGCTCATGGAATGGCATGCTTTGAGCACTACTGAGAAGTGCTATTTACATGTGAAAAAGTACTGCTATATGCTGCATTTGCTATAGGCCTATTGTTAAATGTTTTGTTGGTGACACTTTGACATCTTGATAATCCACAGATGACACGAACAAAAGGCACCCGCCTATGTTTTGGCAAAAAGCTGAGGGGTGGGCCTGGAGAAATGTAACCACACTCAGATTAATAGACAGAGCTATGGATGCAAGGACTGACAATATATGATATCAAAATTATTGTTTTAACCATATTATGAGGCTATACAGTGTTTGTTTACATTTACAATGTTTACAAACATTAGAGAAAAAACACCTTATATTTTGGGTTCTCACGGAGTGTGACAGTTGAATTAAGCTCATGAGGCATTTATACATTATATTCTTCATTAATCAATGTATATATGTGTATACATACACTACCGGTCAAAAGTTTTAGAACACCTACTCATTCAAGTGTTTTTCTTTATTTGTACTATTTTCTACATTGTAGAATAATAGTGAAGACATCAACTATGAAATGACACATATGGAATCATGTAGTAACCGAAAAAGTGTTAAACAAATCAAAATATGTTTTATATTTGAGATTCATCAAATGGCTACTATTTATCTTGACAGCTTTGCACACTCTTTGCACACTCCTCCACCAATTTTCACAGTGGGAGCGAAACACAGGCTTGTAGGCCTCTCCAGGTCTCGCACCCACTGTGAAATGTGGTGGAAGATCAATGATGATCAAGGGGTGCTACAGCAAGGCTGGAATCGGGCAGATTTGTCTTTGTGAAGGACTCATGAATCAAGCCACGTACAAGGTTGTCCTGGAAGAAAACTTGCTTCCTTCTGCTCTGACAAAGTTCCCCAACTCTGAGGATTGTTTTTTTTTCCAGCAGGACAATGCTCCATGCCACACAGCCAGGGCAATCAAGGTGTGGATGGAGGACCATCAGATCAAGACCCTGTCATGGCCAGCCCAATCTCCAGACCTGAACCCCATTAAAAACCTCTGGAATGTGATCAAGAGGAAGATGGATGGTCACAAGCCATTAAACAAAGCCGAGCTGCTTGAATTTTTGCACCAGTGGTGGCATAAAGTCACCCAACATCAATGTGAAAGGCTGGTGGAGCGCATGCCAAGACGCATGAAAGCTGTGATTGAAAATCGGCCTTATTCAACCAAAAATGTAAACTATTAGTATTGTGTTGTTTAAAAATGAATATGAACTTATTTTCTTTGCATTATTCGAGGTCTGACAACACTGCATCTTTTTTGTTATTTTGACCAGTTGTCATTTTCTGCAAATAAATGCTCTAAATGACAATATTTTTATTTGGAATTTGGGAGAAATGTTGTCAGTAGTTTATGGAATAAAACAAAAATGTTAATTTTACCCAAACAGTATATATATATATATAGTCCGAAAATGAATGTAGCAACTCCAGATTGCCCCTTTAAGTATATCAAAAGTGTGTGAGTTTGAGCATGTAATCCCTTACTCCCCAACCCTGCATGCCATGTATACTAACTCTCAGCATAACCCACCTTCTCGTAGGCTTTGTTATGTAAATTCAAGTTTCAAGATAAGTTGAGGTGTAAAAAATAGAATGTATTGTTGTGTTTTATTGACAACAAGATATCTCGATATTGCAGACAAGAAAGTATTTTATTGTTCTTGCATGATGTCCTCTCCTCCCACTATGTTAGCTTCTCATTGGGTCCACTTAATGTTATCTCGTATCTTGTTACGGGATGACTCATTGTTGTCCATTGTTCTATATTGTTACATGCTATAGTTGACATTTTGGCAAGAAAAATAACCAGAAACATTGAATCTTCAACAATATTTTTTACACAATTTCCTTCCCTGCCCTTTGCAAAACACTGCATGATGATTCCACTGCACGGAGGGAGCCAGATTACTATCTGCATGGTTTTCATACACTAAGTGTACAAAACATTAGGAACATGCTCTTTCCATGACATGATATCCTTGACGTCACCTGTTAAATCCACTTAGATCAGTGAAGATGAAGGGAAGTGTCACACCCTGACCATAGTTTGCTTTGTATGTTTCTATGTTTTGGTTGGTCAGGGTGTGAGCTGGGTGAGCATTCTATGTTACATGTCTAGTTTGTCTATTTCTATGTTTCGGCCTAGTATGATTCTCAATCAGAGGCAGGTGTCATTAGTTGTCTCTGATTGAGAATCATACTTAGGTAGCCTGGGTTGCACTGTTTGTTGGTGGGTGATTGTCTATGTTAGTGGCTTGTGTCAGCACAGGTCTCATTTGTAGCTTCACGGTCGTCATTTGTTTATTGTTTTGTATGCAGTGTCAGTACTTTCTTTATTAAAAATTTACCATGGACACTTACCACGCCGCATTTTGGTCCGACTCTCCTTCACACCTAGAAAACTGTGACAGAATCACCCACCACAACAGGACCAAGCGGCGTGGTAATGGGCAACGGCAAAAGCAGCAGCAGGAGAAGCAACAGAGGCAGCAGCAACAGGAGCAGCAGCAGCAGCAGCAACAGGAGCAGCAGCAGTGGGAGAGGCTGCACTACTTGGAAAAATGGACATGGGAGGACGAATTGGATGGTAAAGGACCCTGGGCTCAGCCAGGAGAATATCGCCGCCCCAAAGAAGAACTGGAGGCGGCGAAAGCGGAGAGGCGCTGGTATGAGGAGGCAGCGCGGCGTCGTGGATGGAAGCCTGAGAGTCAGCCCCAAAAATGTGTTGGGGGGGGGGGGGGGGGGCTCACAGGGAGTATGGCTACGCCAGGTAGGAGACCTGAGCCAACTTCCTGTGGTTACCGGGGGGCGAGAGAGACCGGGCAGGCACCGTGTTATGCTGTGAAGCGCACGGTGCCCCCAGTGCGGGTGCATAGCCCGGTGCGGTACATTCCAGCTCCGGGTATCGGCCGGGCTAGAGTGGGCATCGAGCCAAGTGCCATGAAGCCGGCTCTACGCATCTGGTCTCCAGTGCGTCTCCTTGGGCCGGCTTACATGGCACCAACCTTGCGTACGGTGTCCCCGGTTCGCCTGCATAGCCCAGTGCGGGCTATTCCACCTCGCCGCACTGGCAGGGCGACCGGGACCATTCAACCGGGTAAGGTTGGGCAGGCTCGGTGCTCAAGAGTCGATCCGTCACCACCTCCACGCACCAGCCCTCCGGTGGCAGCCCCCCGCACCGCCTGAGCCACCCGTCTGCCCAGCGCCGCCTGAGCCACCCGTCTGCCCAGCGCCGCCTGAGCCGCCCGTCTGCCCAGCGCAGCCAGTGCCGCCCGTCTGCCCAGCGCCGCCAGTGCCGCCCGTCAGCCAGGAGCCGCCAGTGCCGCCCGTCAGCCAGGAGCCGCCAGTGCCGCCCGTCAGCCAGGAGCCGCCAGTGCCGCCCGTCAGCCAGGGGCCGCCAGTGCCGCCCGTCAGCCAGGGGCCGCCAGTGCCGCCAGTCAGCCAGGGGCCGCCAGTGCCGCCAGGGGCCGCCAGTCAGCCAGGGGCCGCCAGTGCCGCCAGTCAGCCAGGGGCCGCCAGTGCCCCTCAGCCCAGAGCTTCCGCCCCTCTGCCCAGAGCTTCCGCCCCTCTGTCCCGAGCAGCCGCCCCTCTGTCCCGAGCAGCCGCCCCTCTGTCCCGAGCAGCCGCCCCTCTGTCCCGAGCAGCCGCCCCTCTGTCCCGAGCAGCCGCCCCTCTGTCCCGAGCAGCCGCCCCTCTGTCCCGAGCAGCCGCCCCTCTGTCCCGAGCAGCCGCCCCTCTGTCCCGAGCTGCCGCCCCTCTGTCCCGAGCTGCCGCCCCTCTGTCCCGAGCTGCCGCCCCTCTGTCCCGAGCTGCCGCCCCTCTGTCCCGAGCTGCTGCCCCTCTGTCCATTGAGAAGAGTTGCCATGGTGAGGAGGCCACGGAAGCGGACAAGGTGGGGGACTAAGACTACGGTGAAATGGGGACCACGTCCAGCACCAGAGCCGCCACCGCACCAGAGCCGCCACCACATTCATTTCAGCATTGTTGCATAGTGTTATAATTAAGCAATAAGGTCTGAGGGGGTGTGGTATGTGGTCAATATACCACAGCTAAGGGCTGTTCTTATGCACGACGCAACAGGGGGTGTCTGGATACAACCCTTAGCCGTGGTATATTTGCCACATACGACCAACTCCAGGGGTGCCTTATTGCTATTACAAACTGGTTACCGATGTAATTAGCGCAATACAATTAAATGCTTTGTCATACCATGGGGTATACGGTCTGATATACCACTGTTGTCAGCAAATCAGCATTCAGTGCTCGAACCACCCAGTTTATAATGTTCTTTATGATGAGGTTCTCAAGTTAAAATGTGTATGTACAGTATTTGCAGGAGAGGGTTAGAATTATGTCAAGATTTGGGTTAACGCTAAGGTTCAACCGGGGTGTGGACATGAACCTAGGGTTAGGGTTATGTTTATGGCTTGGGTTAGGGTTACTGCTTTAATGTTTTGCCATTTTAGGGTTAGTATTTTTATCTCACTTTCTATCCTACTCCTCTTTGGACCAGTAAGGCGCTGAAGCTTGGCTCCACCTGGCTCTCTCTTTGACACAAGGTGGTTATTATTCTGTTAGTTGAGCTCATGGTGGACGGGTAGGGATATGACCCTGTACATTTGATTGCCGTGTAACACCAAGCTGCCCCTGTTTATGTTTTTCCCTAATTGTTGTATTGAGAACATTAAGGTCGGAGACAATGAGGAGATAGCTTCTGGGGAAATACATATCAGTTACTGTGGGCCTATTTTATCGGAAACTGTGCTGTTTAACCATATGTTTTGCCTGTAAGTTCAGGGAGTGCCAGTCTTTTGATTGCTATTACAGATGGAAATAACCACATTTCTTGCTAATCTGCAAGATAGACCTACAACCACGCAACTTCCTGTGGAAGAGCACTCAAGCCTTTGGTGTTTTCTCTATCAGCCAATGTTTAAATTCTGATGTTATTATTTGATTAGCAACAGATAAAGCACATACAAATCAATGAACCATCCACACAGGAACATCTCAAGTAAAACATGCCAACGAATTATAGAGTGTTGTAATGTTGTCGTCCAACGTCTTCATAGCTCACCACAAAGCAAAAACGGTTTTAAAAATGATAATAACAAATGAACAAAAAAGTAGAAACAGAGGTGTATATCCTTGTGATTAAAGGCAACAATCAGGGATATGTACGGCTGCAGTGCCACAGTCTTTTCAACTGATAAATGCCCATTGATTCTTGATGAATATGTATACATTCAAATTAAATAAATACAAATCAGCAGTTATAAATGAGTACTGTAAATGCCTCATGCTGCATTTACACTGGCAGACCAATATTGATATTTTGCCACTAATTGGTCTTTAGACCAACCAATCAGATCAGCTCTTTTGCCATAATAGGGCACCCTTGGCGAAGCTGCCAACAACCGGATGTATCCTGTTTTCAGGGTTACAGCTAATCAACCTAGCTTACTTTCCCCCTGAAACCGTATGTGAGAACTTCGCTCAGGCGTTTTCTTAACACCTGATTAGTTAGGTTAATAATAGGGCAAAAGAGCAGAATTTAGCTGCCTGTGTAAACGCAGCCTTATGCATTTCAGAAAGTAAATGGCAAGGTTGTAGGTAGTTTCTGTTTTTGTTGTCATTTGACTGAACAAAGTATAGCTTCAAAATATGTTTACAACTGTCAATTACATCAATGTGTCAATCTCATTTAATATATTATTTATAAGCACAGGGTCTTACGTATACTGAACAAAAATGTAAACACAACATGTAAAGTGTTTCATGATCTGAAATAAAACATCCAATACATTTTCCATACGTACAAAAAGCATCTTTCCCTAAAATGTTGTGCACAAATTTGTTTACACCCCTGTTAGTGAGCATTTCTCATTTACCAAGATAGTCCATCCACCTGACAGGCATATCAAGAAGCTGATTAAACAGCATGATGATTACACAAGTGCACCTTGTGCTGGGGACAATAATAGGCCACTCTAAAATGTGCAGTTTTGTCACATAACACAATGCCACAGGTGTCTCAAGTTTTGAGGGAGCATGCAATTGACATGCTGACTGGAGGAATGTCCACCAGAGTGTTGCCAGATAATTTAATGTTAATTTCTCTACCATAAGCTGCCACCAACATTGTTTTAGAGAATTTGGCAGTACATCCAACCGGCCTCACAACCGCAGACCACATGTAACCTCGCCAGCCCAGGACCTCCACATTCGGCTTCTTCACCTACGGGATCGTCTGAGACCAGCCATCTGGACAGCTGATGAAACTGTGGGTTTGCACAACCAAAGAATTTCTGCACAAACTGTCAGAAACCGTCTCAGGGAAGCTCATCTGCATGCTCGTTGTCCTTGACCTGATTGCAATTTGGCTTCATAACCGACTTCAGTGTGCAAATGCTCACCTAAGATGGTCACTGGTACTCTGGAGAAGTGTGCTCTTCACGGATGAATCCCGGTTTTAACTGTATCAGACAGTGTGTATGTATGGTGTCATGTGGGCGAGCTGTTTGCTGATGTCAACGTTGTGAACAGAGTGCCCCATGGTGGCGGTGGGGTTATGGTATGGGTAGGCATAAGCTACAGACAACTATGGCACATTGACCGCACACAGATACCATGATGAGATCCTGAGGCCCATTGTTGTGCCACTCATCCACCACCATCACCTCATGTTTCAACATGATAATGCTCAGGCCCATGTCGCAAAGATCTGTACACAATTGCTGGAAACTGAACATGTCCCGTGTTCTTCCATGGCCTGCATGCTCACCAGACATGTCACCATTGAGCATTTGTGGGATGTTCTGGATCGACGTGTACAACAGCGTGCACCAGTTCCCGCCAATGTTCAGCAACTTCGCACAGCGAAGGAGTGAGAATGTTGACGGTAAGAGAATGTTGACGGTATTCAGGCCATGAGGACTAAGTGTTTTGTTAAATAAAGTGCTGGCCATCTGTTTTGAAAGTGATGATGGAACAATGTTTACTGTTTCATTCATTTGGATTTTACCTATAAAAACTATAAATAAATAAATAAAAATAAAAACTATTTTCTCCACATGAGGAGTGGGACAACATTCCACAGACCAGAATCAAAAGCCTGATCAACTCTATGCGAAGGAGATGTGTCATGCTGCATGAGGCAAATGGTGGTCACCAGATACTGACTGGTTTTATGATCCACGCCCCTACTTTTCTTTTAAGGTATCTGTAACCAACGGATGAATATCTGCATTCCTAGTCATGTGAAATGCATAGATTAGGGTCTAATGAACACATTTCCTTATATGAACTGTAACTCTGTAAAATATTTGAAATTGTTGCATGTTGTGTTTATATTTTTGTTCAATGCAGGTGCAGAGATAGATGGTGTTGCAATTTAAGATTTTCCCATTACTCATTTCCCTTTCTTTTTGGTGACTAAAATGAGCAATCCACACTCCAACCTGTGAAAGGCAGCAATACGCAACACAGCGTCTAGTCGATAGGCGGACGGAACTATTGAGGAGGAGACGAACGAAAGATGGCGGAAGCAGAGGATGAAGTGGATTCTGATTACAATGACGGTAGAATCAAGGAGAATTGGAGTATTGTCCAAAATAATGGAGAACGGAGAAAAGTAGTGTACAGTGATGAGAATGACCCTTCGCATCTAGTAGGAGTGCGGTTAGTTAATGAGGAGACGCTGAGCAGAGTACCAATCTTGAAGAAACCATTTGAGTTATCCAAACTGCTGGAGAGAGTGCTGGGTAAAGTGAAGGCTGTGAAGATCACGAGAGGCGGGCTTGTTTAGATTTTTTATGTGCTTCTGCGGATCAGAAGGAATGTACGTTGTGTCTTAACCGATTTGATAAGTTTGAAGTGTGTGTGTCTCTTTGGAACAGGATACCCCTCAAGAGGATTATATCTGGCATCTCCTGGGAAGTCTATTTTGAAGTATTGAAAAATAGGATCTCCCTACTCAAGTGAAGTTAGGGTATATTAACTACAGAGTCAGAGCATTTATCCCAAGACCAACGCAGTGTGATCATTGTAAAGCTTTTGGTCATGTATCTAGTATTTGCAGAAGGGAGAAGCCGAGATGTCCAAGTTGATGAAAATATCATAGTATGTGTTATAAAAGTGATGAATATGTGACGTTGCAATTGTGGTGGGAACCATGATGCCACATCTTTTGATTGCCCGACAAGGGTGAAAGAGAATGAGGTGGCCAAAGTCAGGGTTGTACAGAGCATTTCATATGCAGCAGCTTTGAAAAGAGTTGAGGGTTTGAATGATGCAGCAGAAGAGTCCATGGTGGTGGATAGGCCTGCACTGCAGGCTGCAGGGGTTGCCTTTCACCAGCAGGATCCTGACATTTTAAACGTTAAGAAAGTGGCATTTATAGCTATGGTAATTAATGACACTACCAAGGTGTCGTTAGCGCGCTGGACTTCGGGCTAGTAGGTCGAGGATTCGAGACCTGCTCCCTCCCTGTTTCATTACAGTACTATTTTTATTCGGGTTGATTAAGTTAGTTTCAGTATTACGTATGGATTTACTGTACATTATTATTTTTTTTTAAACCCGTCCAGTTGGTGGCGGCAATACACCTTTTGGGGTTGTAGTCTGCAGTAAAAACCCTGATAAGAAAGAAGAAGACAGCGTCTCGTCTGCCGGAAATTCACACGAAGAAGAAGAATACGTCAATGAGAAACATAGGCTAGTTAACAGTATTTGATAAGACACAGCAGTCTGTGGTGTATGTACCTAGCTAGCTACTATCCGTGAATACTTCAATATGTCATATTAAATTGTCTTTGTTGAGCGTTTGACTGAAACAGAAGTTTGTGCGTTCACAACGATACTGACATTATAGCCACGGAAAATTTGCTAACACGCTAGCTAGTGTCAACAAACTGCAAGTGACTAGCGGGTTCAAGTGACCCTCCCCAAAAGCGCGATGCTGGTAACCGTTTTCTGCGCCCCGAATGACCGCTCGGAAATCACATTTTCTCTCGATGTGTCTCCAGAAATTGAACTTAGAGATTTTGTTGCTCTGTGTGAACTAGAATCAGGAATCCCTGCTGGGGAAATTCAGGTGAACCACTAGCTAAAACATGCTAACTAGTTGGCTTAGCATAAACGTGGTAGTAGCTAACGTTACATTAAGCGATTGTTTTATGTCAACCAGTTAGTTAATTCAACATTTTAATTATCCAGACAGACTTGACAGTAGTAGTTAGCTAGGAATAATATATTGACATTGCTAGTCAGAATTAACTTTATTGTTCGTCTGGTCGCTAGCTAACGTTAGTTGTACCTTAGTTATTAGCCAACTTCGCTAGCCTATGATCATGTGTCAACCGTCTGAGAACACAACTTCTACTGACTCATACATTAGCTGTCCAGTGGTTTGCTTGCCACTTTTTGATTAGCAACCTAGCTAACTGATCGAGGTGGTCTGGCCATCAGACAGCGTTTTAATTTGTCCTTTTTATTTTTCGTCCAGTGTGGAAAGAGAATGTTTATTTTTTTTTCCCTGTGACCCTTTCCTCTCTTCAGATCACATATGCAGAGCAGCCTCTGAAAGACCTGACCCGTGCTTTAGGGACCTATGGACTTAAGGATGGAGATGTGGTGGTGCTTAGACAGGCAGACCGAAGGCCACCACCAGCACAATCGGCCTTCCCAGGTAAAGTCAACACTGTTGGGCGAGACAGAACCGGTGCGAAATCTATCGCTGCTCTGTTACAAGGTTCGAATTATGGGAGGAGTCCAGCTGCTCTAGTGAGAGTTTGGCGTCCCGGAGTGGTTAACAGACCTATTAACCTTTGCACTTCAGCTCTCACATTTTTCGTTATTTATTGGTCCTAAGTAATGGCTCACTGTTATCTCAGCCCAGTTGTCTACCTGGCATCATCTTACTGAACCTGGAACCCTCTGTCATGCTCATACTCTCCTACCCTCCCTGTCTCTTCTCCCTCCCCCAGGTCTCCCACGTATTGACTTCAGTTCCATCGCAGTCCCCGGCACTTCTTCTGGTTCCAGTCAACGGTTCACCCGTAGACAGCAGCAACAGGCCCCAACCTCACAACAGCAGCGCTCTCCACCCCCTGCTGCACCCCCATCCCTACCGGGCTCCGCCTCCTCTCCTCAGGGTCTGGATGACCCCGCCTTACTGCAGCAGATGCTCTTGGCCAATCCACACGAGCTGTCCCTGCTCAAGGAGCGCAATCCACCCTTGGCTGAAGCATTATTGAGTGGAGACCTGGGTAAGTGGGGATAGGGGATAGCATCAACCCTTCTCTTTCGATTATCTTGTCATTATAAAGGCTTTGGTTAGATATCAATGTGAATAATGGGTCTTAAAGGGATATACCAGGATCTTTGAAATTAAGCCCTTTATCTACTTCCCCAGAGTAGGCTGTTATGTTTCACTATATTGGATCACTCTAATATATTGGTATCACTCCGCAGCAGAGGGAAACATCCGAGGTGAGGATTTACAGATTTACTCCCGTGTACTTCTGTGTCACGGCTGGGGTCCGCCCCTATATATAGACCCCATGGCCGCGACACACGTTCTCTTTCATTTTCTTGGCGGACGTCTGTATGGTTTACGGTACAAACTCTCTGAAATTTGCTTGGTAAGTCGCTGGTAAGTGTAATATCTTGCGTCAAAGTATACTCACTGACTGTTTGCAGCCTGGAGCAGCTGGCCACATGGCCATCCCCCCCTCTTGAGTGCTCCACTCGCTGCGCACGGTTGATCTGTATCTTCCGCCCATGGTTTGTCGTGCTTGCGTTTCGTTAGCATTACACTACGACTCCGTGTGCGTCCTTTAATATATTGGTGGCTCTTGCTGCCACAGACTGTATTTAGCGTACACAACTTGCCGACTGGCTTGTTCTGTGTGTGTTGTGAATTGCCTAACATGCTGTCACCGCGCCATGTCACCGCGACTGAAGCCAGGACCCCCCAGAGTCTTTGATGCGGACTTGAAAGCCACCTATGGGTCCCTCTGATCTCTTGGCCGCCTTACCAACACGGCCATGCTGCTGCAGGCCTACCTGCAGACTGTTGTCCCAGCTGCAGGGGGGCACAGAAGAGCTCCACCGGGAGGCGATGGAGGTGTCTCGCCAGCTTTCCCTGCTCCAGAGGGATGTGGCCCACTCCAACGGACGGTCATGGCGCAGGTGGCTGGCCCAATCCCATCTGCCAGCTGCTCTCCAGAGCAGGAGACTGTTCATGCCGCCTCATGCACAGACGGGCCCCGGCAAAACCCCCGACACACCCTGCCTCGGCCACTTCTCCTGGTCTCAAAGGGCAAAGTGGGAGGAGTATGTGGAGTCCTAATGGGTGTTGTCCACAATGCTCGAGGGGTACCAACTCCAATTCCGGTGCCGGCCACCGTCCTTCAGGGGCCTTGGTGTCACCACGGTGGCCGACCCCCTGAAGAAAACCCTGCGGCTAGAGATCTCCTCACTCCTGGACAAGGTTACCATCCGCAGGATCAAGAGTTAAGAACGTGTAGGTGGGTTCTACTCCACTTATTTTGTGGTCCCGAAAAGAGACGGAGGATTTCGACCGATTCTGGACCTCCGCAACCTCAATGGGTACTTAAAGGTAGCGAGGTTCCACATGCTGTCCCCAGTCTGCGCGTTGCAGGCCGTTTCCAGGGATCAGTGGTTTGTGACGCTGGACCTTTCCATGTCACTGATCACCCAGCTCATTGGCATACCTCTGACTCACGAATTCATGGTTCTTCCCTTCGGCCTCTCCTTGGCACCCCGCACTTTCACAAAGTGCATGGACGCTGTCCTGGCACCTCTCACGTCCCGAGGGTTGTTGATCCTCAATTGCCTGGACGATTGGCTAATTTGTGCCCCAACCAGGACTCAGGTCCTGTCAGACAGACATGCTCCTGACCCACATCGGCAGGCTGGGCATTACTGTAAATGACAAGAGTCGTCGTCTGACGCCAACCCAGAGGGTTGCCTTCATTGGCATGGAACTGGACTCAGTCCTCATGAGAGCACGCCTGCCCACCAGAAGGGTTCAGGCATCTTATCTTGCCTCGAACACTTTCGGCAGGGGCGGATGGTATCCGTCCTAACCTGCCAACGCCTGTCGGGCTTGCTGACGGCGTCCTCGTTGTTGATTCCCCTGGGCCTGCTCCATCTCCGGCCTCTTCAATGGTGGTTCAACTCCCACCGGCTGCAACTGAAGCGTCACCATCACCGCCAGCTGTGGGTGACCATACAGTGCCTCAGGGTATTGTTGAGGTGGCTCTGTCACTCCTTTCTCTTAGGTGGGGTAGAGATGCTGAGGATGTGATGCCGGGAGCTGGTCAGCACAGACGCCTCCCAGTTTGGCTGGGGGGGTGACCAAGGGCAGGTCAGCCAGCGGCTGTTGGCTACCCCCTTGGAGCGGCAGGCGCATCAATACACTAGAGCTCTGAGCTGTACTGCTGGCCCTGAAGTCTTTCCCTGAAGGGAAGACGTCCATTCTCACCATGACAACACCGCAGTGGACTGAGGTCGCACCGCCTCCTTCTTATGGCACAGGAGCTCCTTCTCTGGGCTCAGGGACATCTAGCGACTCTACGTGCAGCGCATAGACCTGGCTTCCTGAATGTGGCAGTGGATAACCTCTCGAGGGAGAGCCTGCCACTGGGACTGGAGCCTACATCCCCAGGTGGTGCAGCACCTGTGGGACAAGTTCGGGAGGGCACAGGCGGACCTATTTGCTTCCCTGGACAATGTGCACTACCCCCTGTGGTTCTCCATGTCGGAGCCACCAGGGCCTCTGGGCTTGGATGCTCTGGCTCACGATTGGGCTGGAGCTTTACGCATTCCCCCCTTTTCTCTGATCCAGGCTGTGCTGGACAGAACCAGGTTGAGCATCTTCTGCTTCTGGTGGCCCCATACTGGCCCAGACGACCCTGGTTCAGCCTTCTCCTGTCGCTGTTGTTTGGGACACCTTGGAAACTTCCCCTGAGACCGGACCTGCTGTCTCAGGCCGGGGGAACTCTGTGGCATCCGAGGCCGTGCCGTTCAGTGGCCAAGCCCACAATGGTCCATGTTAGGACTACAGGAGGGTGTAATGAACACCATGCAGAACGCAAGAGCGCTGGCTACAACCGCAGCATACCAGTTGCGCTGGCGGTTGTTCTGGTATTAAGGTTATGCCCGAGTAATGCGGGGTGTAGTATGTCCTCCAATACCTGCAGTCTCGCTTTGATGCGGGGTGGATGGACAGGTCAGTAGGGTGCTATCCCTTGGTCTACAGATTTATGAAGGGGGTTTGTCACCTGAGTCCAGCTAGAACCCGCTCTCTGTCGAGCTGGGATCTGGATGT
The DNA here is from genome assembly GCF_013265735.2 of Oncorhynchus mykiss. NCBI lineage: Eukaryota > Metazoa > Chordata > Actinopteri > Salmoniformes > Salmonidae > Oncorhynchus > Oncorhynchus mykiss. The sequence goes on from NC_048571.1 coordinate 42,859,628, forward strand.
GGTATTGGCAGCTTTGGCAAAGCCGCCTTTCTGAAACACCTATCTATGAAGGTGACTTTCTTGGTAGCGATTATTTCCATGAAGAGGGTGGGTGAGCTCCATGCTCTTCCGGTAAGTTCTGAGTGCTACCGGATGGACCCCGGGGGGAGGAGTGTATCTCTCCGCCCCAACCCTTGATTCCTCCTGAAGGTTCTGTCAGACATGCATGTGAACTTCCTTTTTTATCCTGTCTGCTTACAACCTCCCTGCAGTGACGAGAGAGTCTGGGCCTCCCTCCGGCATGCTGTGCCCTGTGAGGGCACTGGCTGCCTATGTGGATCAGACATGGTCAGTGAGAACAACAGACCAGCTCTTTGTCTGCCATGGTGAGAGAGTCCTGGGGGCTGGGCTATCAAAGCAGAGTCTCTCTCACTGGATCGTGGAAACGGTTATGACGGCATACCGCCTGGCTGGCAGGCCAGTGCTGGGATCTGTGGTGGCATATTCAACACTGGGTGTGGCTGCGTCCTGGGCTCTACTGAGAGGAGTGCCCCTCGCTGATATCTGTGCTGCGGCCAGCTAGGCTTTCTCTTGCACCTTTGCTAGGTACTATCGGGTAAATGTGACACCTCCCTCTGCGGTTGGTTCAGCGGTCCTGGGCATTGCCTCCCCTTCTGGGGAATGTGCCGGGACCCCCCCCCTTCCACATAGACGGCCCCTGCGTCTTCGCCGCTGGCTGGCCAGGTCCCTCTAGCACAGACTAATCTGGTACGGTTATACCAATATTGGAGTTATCCATATAGCTCACATAACCATGGTTACATACCACTTCATTATGTTTCACTATATTGGATCACTCCAATCCTCTGCGGTGCTAGAGGCGCCTCAGAAATTATGTAGAGGAAGTGTGTCACGGCCATGGGGTCTATATATAGGGGTGGACCCCAGCCGTGACACGGGAGTAAATCTGTAAATCCTCACCTCAGATGTATCCCTCCACTGCGGAGTGATACCAATATATTGGAGTGATCCAAATAGCTCACAACTGTGGTTACATACATAACCTTCGAACTCGTGGATACCATTTTTATGTCTCTGCAAGCAGTTTGAAGGAAGTTGGTTACTGCTAGCATGCTAGTAGATACCATAGACATCCAGCCATTGCACTAATACTAATTAGCATTGGCTGGCAAAACTACCTCTAACTTCCTTCATACTGGATGCAGAGACATAAAAATGCTACCAATGAATTCATCTGACTCTGGGAAAGTAGATAAAGGGCTTCGTTGCCAAAATCTCAAAGTATCCCTTTAAGTGTTCGACTAGGAGCTCTAATCATGTTTCTGACTGCCTCCCGTAGAGCGTTTCACCAAAGTGCTGTTGGAGCAGCAGCAGGATCGGGCTCGCAGAGAGCAGGAGAGGATCCGACTTCTGACTGCGGACCCATTTGACATGGAGGCCCAGGCCAAGATAGAGGAGGACATCAGGTACTCACACAGCCAAGAGGGGAAAGGAAAGGGTTGGAGTCAGAGACGGCCTCAGTCAGGGTCTCTTCTGGAAACAATGTGCTAGTTTACGTATTGAATTTTGCCCTCTGTCTGAACTATTTGAGAAATGTAGCTATTCATGTACAATTGCTTTCCTTACATAATCACACACAATTTGTACTTCAGGCAGCACAACGTAGAGGAGAACATGACCATTGCAATGGAGGAGGCCCCAGAGAGCTTTGGCCAGGTGGTTATGCTCTACATCAACTGTATAGTCAACGGGTACCATGTGAAAGCTTTTGTTGACTCAGGTAATGCATACAAATATTTTCTTCCTCAGTGCAAAGCATAGGCTTCTTTGACTAGGGCAATAGGGAGTCAATTCAGTTAAGGGGTTTTGTTTTGTGGTGTCTAGTACAGTTTTCCTTGGCTAGTTTTGACAGCTTTGCTCTCATGATGATATTCGTGCTATCCACTACTGTTCAGACTGCCATATTTTTCAATTCTCTGTAAACCTTCTTGGCTCCTCCCTACTATTTCACATTCTTTCATCCACATACTCATATTCTCTCTATACCACCTCTGACATCTCTTGATTAAACAAAAAAAAGATTTGTTCCAACTTGCTTGCCCGCACTCCGTACATGTGCCTCATCTGTTTTTGCCTGCTCTTTCCTACATCTCTCATGTCCCCCTTCCTATGAAATTAGCAGATAGAATTGAAGTCTATCAAATAACATTACCTGCATCATTTCTAATCCCCCTTTTTATATATTTATATGCCCATACCATAACCCCACTCCCACCAGGGGGTACTCTGTTCACAACGTTGATATCAGCATGTACTGCTAAATTCTCTAAAACGACGTTGGATGTGGCTTATGGTAGAGAAATTAACATTCAATTCTGGCAACAGCTCTGCTGGACAATCCTGTAGTCAGCATGCCAATTTGTACGCTCCCTCAACTTGAGACATCTGTTGCATTTTGTGTTACAAAACTGTACATTTTAGTGGCTCACCCAATATTTCTAGGATATTTTACTTCAGCTCATGAAACTTGACATGTTGCATTTATATTTTTGTTCAGTGTGTATATGCACTTGAGTGTACCAAACATTTGCGCCCCCCCCCAATGCACTCAGAACAGCCTCAATTTGTCAGGGCATGGACTCTACAAGGTATTGAAAGCATTCCACTGGCCCATGTTGACTCCAATGCTTACCACAGTTGTGACAAGTTGGCTGGAAGTCCTTTGGGTGGTGGACCATTCTTGATACACACAAACTGTTGAGCATGAAAAACCCAGCAGCATTGTAGTTCTTGACACAAACTGGTGTGCCTGGCACCTGCTACCATACGCTTTTCAAAGGCACTTAAATATTTTGTTCACTCTCTGAATGGCACACATACACGATCCATGTCTCAAGGGTTAAAATTAGAGGTCGACCGATTGATTTTTCAATGCCGATACCGATTTATTGGAGGACCCAAAAAGCCGATACCGATTAATTAATCAGCATTTTTTATTTGTAATAATGACAATTTTACAACAATACTGAATGAACACTTATTTTAACTTAATATAATACATCAATAAAATCAATTTAGCCTCAAATAAATAATGAAACATGTTCAATTTGGTTTAAATAATGTAAAAAGAAAGTGCTGGAGAAGAAAGTAAAAGTGCAATATGTGCCATGTAAAAAAGCTAACGTTTAAGTTCCTTGCTCAGAACATGAGAACATATGAAAGCTGGTGGTTCCTTTTAACATGAGTCTTCAATATTCCCAGGTAAGAAGTTTTAGGTTGTAGTTATTATAGGACTATTTCTCTCTATACAATTTGTATTTCATTACCTTTGACTATTGGATGTTCTTATAGGCACTTTAGTATTGCCAGTGTAACAGTATAGCTTCCGTCCCTCTCCTCGCTGCTACCTGGGCTCAAACCAGGAACACATCAACAACAGCCGCCCTCAAAGCAGCGTTACCCATGCAGAGCAAGGGGAACAACTACTCCAAGTCTCAGAGCGAGTGACGTTTGAAACTCTATTAGTGCGCACCCCGCTAACTAGCTAGCCATTTCACATCGGTTACACCAGCCTAATCTCAGGAGTTGATAGGCTTGAAGTCATAAACAGCGCAATGCTTGAAGCATTGTGAAGAGCTGCTGGCAAAACGCACGAAAGTGCTGTTTGAATGAACTGCTCTATCAAATCATAGACTTAATTATAACATAACACACAGAAATACGAGCCTTAGGTCATTAATATGGTTGAATCCGGAAACTATAATTTCGAAAACAAAACGTTTATTCTTTCAGTGAAATACGGAACCGTTCTGTATTATCTAATGGATCGCATCCCTAAGTCTAAATATTGCTGTTACATTGCACAACCTTCAATGTTGTCATAATTACGTAAAATTCTGGCAAATTAGTTAGCAATGAGCCAGGCGGCCCAAACTGTTGCAAATACCCTGACTCTGCGTGCAATGAATGCAAGAGAAGTGACACAATTTCACCTGGTTTATATTAGAGGTCGACCGATTAATCGGAATGGCCGATTTTAAATTGGGGCCGATTTCAAGTTTTCATAACAATCGTAAATCTGTATTTTTGGGCGCCGATTTGCCTTTTTTTGAAATTATATTATTGTTTTATACCTTTTATTTAACTAGGCAAGTCAGTTAAGAACACATTCTTATTTTTAAATGACAGCCTAGGAACGATGGGTTAACTGCCTCGTTCAGGGGCAGAATGACAGATTTTCACCTTATCAACTCGGGGGATCCAATCTTGCAACCTTACAGTTAACTCGTCCAACGCAATAACGACCTGCCTCTCTCTTTGCACTCCACAAGGAGACTGGCTTACTGCATTCGCGTAACAGGCAATGTAAGTTGCTAGCTAGCATTAAACTTATCTTATAAAAAACAATCAATCATAATCACTAGTTAACTACACATGGTTGATGATATTACTAGATATTATCTAGCGTGTCCTGCGTTGCATATAATCTGACTGAGCATATAAGTATTTAAGTATCTGACTGAGCGGTGGTAGGCAGAAGCAGGTGCGTAAACATTCATTCAAACAGCATTTTTGTGCGTTTTGCCAGCAGCTCTTCGTTATGCGTCAAGCATTGCGCTGTTTATGACTTCAAGCCTATCAACTCCCGAGATTAGGCTGGTGTAACCGAAGTGAAATGGCTAGCTAGTTAGCGCGCGCTAATAGCGTTTCAAACGTCACTCTCTCTGAGCCTTCTAGTAGTTGTTTCCCTTGCTCTGCATGGGTAACGCTGCTTCGATGGTGGCTGGTGTCGTTGTGTTGCTGATTCGAGCCCAGGGAGGAGCGAGGAGAGGGACGGAAGCTATACTGTTACACTGGCAATACTAAAGGGCCTATAAGAACATCCAATAGTCAAAGGTTAATGAAATACAAATGGTATAGAGGGACATAGTTCTATAATTCCTATAATATCTACAACCAAAACCTTCTTACCTGGGAATATTGAAGACTCATGTTAAAAGGAACCACCAGCTTTCATGTTCTCATGTTCTGAGCAAGGAACTGAAACGTTAGCTTTCTTACATAGCACATATTGCACTTTTACTTTCTTCTCCAGCACTTTCTTTTTACATTATTTAAACCAAATTGAACAGGTTTCATTATTTACTTGAGGCTAAATAGATTTTATTGATGTATTATATTAAGTTATGTGTTCGTTCAGTATTGTTGTAATTGTCATTATTACACACAAAAATTACAAAAATCGTCCGATTTAATCGGTATCGGCTTTTTTTGGTCCTCCCTTAACCGGTATCGCCGTTGAAAAATCATCGGTTGACCTCTAGTTAATATTGCCTGCTAATCTTTCTTTTAGCTAAATATGCAGGTTTAAAAATATATACTTCTGTGTATTGATTTTAAGAAAGGCATTGATGTTTATGGTTAGGTCCACGTTGGAGCAACGACAGTCCTATTTCGCGAATGCGCACCGCATCGATTATATGCAACGCAGGACACTCAAGATAAACTAGTAATATCATCAACCATGTGTTGTTATAACTAGTTATTATGATTGTTTTTTATACGATAAGTTTAATGCTAGCTAGCAACTTACCTTGGCTTCTTACTGCATTCGCGTAACAGGCGGGCTCCTCGTGAGGCAGGTGGTTAGAGCGTTGGACTCGTTAACGGTAATGGTGCAAGATTGAATCCCTGCGCTGACAAGGTAAATATATGTCATTCTGCCCCTGAACAAGGCAGTTAACCCACCGTTCCTAGGCCGTCATTGAAAATAAGAATGTGTTCTTAACTGACTTGCCTAGTTAAATAAAGTTGTGTAAAAATATATATATATATTTTTAAATCGGCAAAATCGGCCTCCAAAAATACAGATTTCCGATTTGTTATGAAAACCCTAATTAAATCGGTCGACCTCTACTCCTAACAGTACTGTTTGTGTGTCGGTCCATCTGAACACTGACATTATGATATAACATTCCCAAACCAGAAACCGTGGATTGACGGCAGAATTTGCGCGAAACTGAAAGTGCGAACCACTGCTTTTAACCAGGGCAAGGTGACCGGAAACATGACCGAATACAAACAGTGTAGCTATTCCCTCCGCAAGGCAATCAAACAAGCTAAGCATCAGTATCGAGACAAAGTAGAGTTCCAATTCAACGGCTCAGACACAAGAGGTATGTGGCAGGGTCTACAGTCAATCACGGATTACAAAAAGAAAACCAGCCCCGTCGCGGACCAGGATGTCTTGCTCCCAGACAGACTAAATAACTTTTTTGCTCGCTTTGAGGACAATACAGTGCCACTGACACGGCCCGCTACCAAAACCTGTGGGCTCTCCTTCACTGCAGCCGAAGTGAGTGAAACATTTAAATGTGTTAAACCTCGCAAGGCTGCAGGCCCAGGCGGCATCCCCAGGCGGCATCCCCAGCCGCGTCCTCAGAGCATACGCAGACCAGCTGGCTGGTGTGTTTACGGACATATTCAATCAATCCTTATCCCAGTCTGCTGTTCCCACATGCTTCAAGAGGGCCACAATTGTTCCTGTTCCCAAGAAAGCTAAGGTAACTGAGCTAAACGACTACCGCCCCGTAGCACTCACTTCCGTCATCATGAAGTGCTTTGTGAGACTAGTGAAGGACCATATCACCTCCACCCTACCTGACAACCTAGACCCACTCCAATTTGCTTACCGCCCCAATAGGTCCACAGACGACGCAACCACACTGCCCTAACCCATCTGGACAAGAGGAATACCTATGAGAGAATGCTGTTCATCGACTACAGCTCAGCATTTAACACCATAGTGCCCTCCAAATTCGTCCTCCTGGGTCTCGACCCCGCCCTATGCAACTGGGTACTGGACTTCCTGGCGGGTCGCCCCAGGTGGTGATGGTAGTTAACATCTCCACCCCCCTGATCCTCAACACTGGAGCCCCACAAGAGTGCGTTCTGAGCCCTCTCCTGTACTCCCTGTTCACCCACGACTGCGTGGCCATGCACGCCTCCAACTCATTTATCAAGTTTACAGACGACACTACAGTGGTAGGCTTGATTACCAACAACGACGAGACGGCCTACAGGGAGGAGGTGAGGGCCCTCGGAGTGTGGGGTCAGGAAAATAACCTCACACTCAACGTCAACAAAACAAAGGAGATGATTGTGGACTTCATGAAACAGCAGAGGGAGCACCCGCCTATCCACATCGACGGGACAGTAGTGGAGAGGGTAGTAAGTTTTAAGTTCCTCGGCATACACATCACGGACAAACTGAATTGGTCCACCCACACAGACAGCGTTGTGAAGAAGGTGCAGCAGTGCCTCTTCAACCTCAGGAGGCTGAAGAAATGTGGCTTGTCACCAAAAGCACTCACAAACTTCTACAGATGCACAATCGAGAGCATCCTGTTGGGCTGTATCACCGCCTGGTACGGCAACTGCTCTGCCCACAACCGTAAGGCTCTCCAGAGGGTAGTGAGGTCTGCACAACGCATCACCGGGGGCAAACTACCTGCCCTCCAGGACACCTACACCACCCGATGTCACAGGAATGCCATAAAGATCATCAAGGACAACAACCACCCGAGCCACTGCCTGTTTACCCCGCTATCATCCAGAAGGCGAGGTCAGTACAGGTGCATCAAAGCAGGGACCGAGAGACTGAAAAACGGCTTCTATCTCAAGGCCATCAGACTGTTAAACAACCACCACTAACATTGAGTGGCTGCTGCCAACATACTGACTCAACTCCAGCCACTTTAATAATGGAAATTGATGTAAACATGTATCACTAGCCACTTTAAACAATGCCACTTTATATAATGTTTACATACCCTACATTACTCATCTCATGTGTATATGTATATACTGTACTCTATACCATCTACTGCATCTTGCCATCTTTATGTAATACATGTATGACTAGCCACTTTAAACTATGCCACTTTGTTTATATACCCTACATTACTCATCTCATATGTATGTATATATTGTACTCTATACCATCTACTGCATCTTGCCTATGCCGTTCTGTACCATCACTCATTCATATATCTTTATGTACATATTCTTTATCCCGTTACACTTGTGTGTATAAGGTAGTTGTGGAATTGTTAGGTTAGATTACTTATTGGTTATTACTGCATTGTCGGAACTAGAAGCACAAGCATTTTGCTACACTCGCATTAACATCTGCTAACCATGTGTTTGTGACAAATAACATTTGATTTGACTTAACAACCACCTGACTCAAAGTGAGCCACTGAAGTACAAAAAGAGATCTATTGATTGTATTTTTTGGACTAGAATTTTATATAACAGTTTTTAAATTGACACAATCTGTTCTTTTTATGCAGAATTGTGAAACTGATACATTTTACGATTCGTACTAGTCATTAAGCCATGCGTGGTTTTTCATTGTGGAGGCAGATACATTAATTGGTTTATTTTCTTTTGAGCATTTACCTAATTTTTGTGGCAGAGTTGCAGCGAGTTGGTTCGTACATCTCCATACACCTTTTGTTTGCTTGTGTGACTGTTTTACCATGCTTATTTACAGTTTAATTTTTAAACATGACACCTTCCTTATACATTTATTTTCTCGAAGTACATTGGAATTTAGCCATATTATTTGTTCTGCCTCTTCTGGAGGATGAAATTGGAATTGAATACTTTAAACAGATTCATTTTCAATCCACCGGCAAAAAGCACCCCTTTGAACATTGGATGTGCCTCTTAAGCAGTGTTCACTCTCCAGTCCTTAATGCTCAAATCAGTTTTGTTATTCAAATCCGGTTTGGGATACTGACTGTCCAAAAGTTATAAGGGACCATATCAGATTTGTGTGTTCAGACAGGAATAATTTGGCGACATGTCTACTCTCGTTTGTCAAGTAACGACAGGTGTGTGCACAGTGGTGTAGGCTGATTGGTGTTGCTCGTGCTTCCAATACCTCAAATTATGTAACAAGCTAAGGTTACGACAATGCCTGCCATGGATGTTTCCCAGTTCAAATCAAAATCAAATCAAACTTTATTTGTCACATGCGCCGAATACAGCAAGTGTAGACCTTACCGTGAAATGCTTACTTACAAGCCCTTAACCAACAGTGCAGTTCAAGAAGAGTAAAGAAAATATTTACCAAATTAACTCAAGTAAAACATCATAAAAAGTAACAGAATAACATGACAATAATGAGGCGATATATAGGGGGTACCGGTACCGAGTCAATGTACAGGTTAGTTGCGGTCATTTGTACATGTAGGTAGGGTTGAAGTGACTATGCATAGATATTAAACTGAATAGCAGCAAATGGGGGGGTCAATGTAAATAGTCCGGTGGCCATTTGATTATTTGTTCAGCAGTCTTGTGGCTTGGGGGTGGGTAGAAGCTGTTTACGGAGCCTTTTGGTCCTAGACTTGGTGCTCCGGTACCGCTTGCCGTGCGGTAGCAGAGAAAATGGTCTGTGACTGAATTTTATGGCCTTTTCTGACACCGCCCATTATGTAGGTCCTGGATGGCAGGAAGCTTGGCCTCAGTGACGTACTGGGCCGTACACACAATCCTCTGTAGCGCCTTATGGTCAGATGCTAAGCAGTTGCCATACCAGGTGGTGATGCAACCAGTCAGGATGCTCTCGATGGTGCAGCTGTAGAACCTTTTGAGGATCTGGGAACCCATGCTAAATCTTTTAAGTCTCCTGAGGTGGAAAAGGTTTTGTCGTGCCCTCTTCACGACTGTCTTGGTGTGTTTGGACTGTGATAGTTCGTTGGCGATGTGGACCCCAAGGAACTTGAAGCTCTGGACCCGCTCCACTACAGCCTCGTTGATGTTAATGGGGGCCTGTTCCACCTGCCTTTTCCTGTAGTCCACAATCAGCTCCTTTGTCTTGCTCACATTGAGGTTGAGGTGTTGTTGTCTTGGCACCACACTGACAGTTCTCTGACCTCCTGCCTATAGGCTGTCTCATCGTTGTCGGTGATTAGGCTTACCAGTGTTGTCGTCAGCAAACTTAATGATGGTGTTGGAGTCGTGTTTGGCCACGCAGCCGTGGGTGAACAGGGAGTACAGGAGGGGACTAAGTACACACCCCTAAGGGGCCCCAATGTTGAGAATCAGTGTGGCAGACATGTTGTTGCCTGCCCTTCCCACCTGGGGGTGGCCCGTCAGGAAGTCCAGGATCCAGTTGCTGAGGGAGGTGTTTAGTACCAGGGTCCTTAGCTTAGTGATGAGCTTCGTGGGCACTATGTTGTTGAACGCTGCGCTGTAGTCATTGAATAGCATTCTCACATAGGTGTTCCTTTTGTCCATGTGGGAAAGGGCAGTGTGTGGAGTGCAATTTGCGTCATGTGTATCTGTTGGGGCGGTATGCGAATTGGAGTGGGTCTAGGGTATCTGGGAGGATGCTGTTGATGTGAGCCATGACCAGCCTTTCAAAGCACTTCATGGCTACCGGCGTGAGTGCTACAAGGTGGTAATCAGTTAGGCAGGTTACCTTCGCTTCCTTGGGCACAGGGACTATGGTGGTCTGCTTGAAACATGTAGGTATTACAGACTAGGTCAGGGAGAGGTTCCAAATGTCAGTGAAGACACTTGCCAGTTGGTCCACGTATGCTTTGAGTGTTATCACAACGTCATCCAGAACAGCTGGTGCTCTCATGCACGCTTCAGTGTTGCTTGCCTCGAAATGAGCATAAAAGGGCATTTAGCTCGTCTGGTAGGCTCGCGTCCATGAGCAGCTCGTGTCTGGGTTTCCCTTTCTAGTCCGTAATAGTTTTCAAGCCCTGCCACATCCGACGAGTGTCAGAGCTGGTGGAGTAGGATTCAATCTTAATCATGTATTGACACTTTGCTTGTCTGATGGTTCGTCTGGGGGCATAGCAGGATTTCTTATAAGCGTCCGAATTAGTGTCCTGTTCCTTGAAAGCAGCAGCTTTAGCTCGATGTGGATGTTGCCTGTAATCCATGGCTTCTGGTTGGGATATGTACGTATGGTCCTCCAGTTGCGTTGAATGTTAAAAATTATAGTGCAAGAACACTTTTTTTAAGATGACCCAACTTTCAAAATGAGTCCTTTTTGGCTAGCCATAGCAGTCAACTAGCTAGCTAGGTAGCGGTTTAGCTTTCTAGCACATACACTTATTTGTTTGTAAGCAATTAACAAGCTAGTTAGCTACCCCAGTAGCTAGCAAGCAACAAGACATGCCAAATAAGTCTAGAAATAACTTGAGGGCAAATAAATCAGATGTAACCATTCAAGCCAAGCCGCATGGCCAGGAATCAGATTTGCATCTTATTTCAAACCACCTTCAAAGGGGGTTTGAAATGTGTCTTAACATATCTAATTCCGTGTGCTTTTTGGCTGTTCAGACTGCAGGAAAAAGAAACACATATTCGAATCAGATATGCAAAAAAATATATATTTTGAGTCACTTAAAACAAGGCTGTAGTAGCCTGCTGGAAAACCAGTTTGGATATTATTTTGGTATAATGGAGGTTTAATGCCTTTTTAATATTTAAGATGTAACCCTCAACTCATGTTCATTATATAAATATTATTGTTTAACCCTAACTGGTTTGCCATTACAAGTGAAGAAAAATTCTCGCATGATTTGAAAAAGGATTCTCATGGAGTTGGTAGAGCTCTTCCTTGTATTTGTTTTCACCCCTCTCTCCCATTGACTGCTCCCGCTCATCCAGGGGCCCAGATGACCATCATGAGTCAGGCGTGTGCCAAGCGCTGTAACATCATGCGTCTGGTGGACCGACGGTGGGCTGGCATCGCCAAGGGAGTGGGCACCCAGAAGATCATTGGCAGAGTCCACTTGGGTGGGTATAAGTCATGTCTCAAAGAGATTACCTTTCCTAACGATGCACACCTTGGCAGTGTTTTCCACAAGCACATGGAGTAGCCAGCCAAATAGAAAAGATTGCCAGACAGGCCCCCTCGGGGGTTACGAAAGTTTTGCTGAACAAGCTCCATTTTGATATCCTGTGGTACATTCTAATGCTAGATTGTATTTTCAACCAGCAACTATCAGGAAAGAACATTGATCACATTTTCACACTTCCAGTGTTAGTTTCATCAGCTGTTTTACAATATGAAATGGCTGAAACACTGGAAACTTAATTCTGACTGCACTGGGCCTTTAACGAATCATGTAAGAGTCGGCTGACTTCCACAGGCTTCAAGCTTCCTATTAAGAGGTACACTATATAAACAAAAGTATGTGGACACCCCTTGAAATTAGTAGATTCGGCTATTTTAGCTACACCCGTTGCTGACAGGTGTATAAAATACAGCACATAGCCATGCGATCTCCATAATCTCCATAGACAAACATTGGCAGTAGAACGGCCTTACTGAAGAACTCAGTGACTTTCAACATGGCACTGCCATAGGATTTCCAACAGTCAGTTCGTCAAATTTCTGCCCTGCTAGAGCTGCCCCGGTCAACTGTAAGTGATGTTATTGTGAAGTGGAAACGTCTAGGAGTAACAATAGCTCAGCCGCTGTAACTCTCACTACCGAGTTCCAAACTGCCTCTGGAAGCAACGTCAGCACAAGAACTGTTCAACAGAAGCTTCATGAAATGGGTTTCCATGGCCGAGCAGCCACACACAAGCCTGAAATCACAATGCGCAATGCCAAGCGTCGGCTGGGGTGGTGT